>NC_056729.1:344209994-344304994 GCF_019279795.1 Protopterus annectens
ATGGAGAGGACCGAATGTAAAATGATGTTGGGGGTGCACCTTGCAATGCAGCAGTAATGGAGTCAGTTAATAGACAACATGCACTGCTGAGGGCCCCCTCCCACACACCCACATCAGACAATATGACGTAAGGGCTTTTTAATGCCCCATTAGGGAAAGATTTTCTTTTCAGAACCCCTTATCAGAAGGTGCACAAGAAACGGGAGGAGAAGGGTAGAACTATCCCATCTTTTAAGCAGCTTTATCAGACCTTTGTGCATAGGTACAAACCAATGCATGCATACAAACCTATGCATCTGGTAAAGAGAAATAAGGTAAATACAGAAAAATAGTGGCCAACTAAACACAAAAATAAGTCAGGGGCCCTCAGGGCCAAGACCCCCTGAAGGATCAGCCTGGTTGCCCCCTCCTCTTCCCTTCCCAAGCCCACCTCAGCCCTAACCCCCCTCACCTCTCATTCTCCCAAAACTTACAGGAAGGTTCTCTGCCTTTAATAGGGAATTGGGAGACTATTATTCAAGACAGATGAGGGCTAAGCATCCCAAAAGAATGATCCTCTACAATTTCTAGAAAAAAACAGGTGTAGAGGTATCCCTCTGGTTCTAGATTCGGTCTATACCTCAGATGATCAAGTGCCCTTGTATATACTTTCCTGAGAGTCATGTCTGGAAACTTTTCAGTGCAGGGACTTCCTCCCTCAAGACAAGTAAAAGATGCTGTCAGATTTGTCTTCAGATTCTCCCAAAAAAAAAAAAAAAAAAAAAAACACCACACGAGAATATGTAATATTGTAAGGTCACTTGGCGGCATGCATTTTAATGATGCCCTGGCCCCACCTCCACATGAATTTAATTTTATTGATAAACAGATAGAACCAGCATTTCCACCATTTGGAATCCACCATTCCCCCCTGTTACCATACATAAGGAAAGATATCTCATACTGGACCCAGTATTGTCTCCTGAAAAGGGTAATGCTCTACAGGGAACAGAAGCGTACCATGACCCAGGCAACATATTCCTCAGATGTGACTTGGGGAACCTGTATGTGGGGCCTCCAGGTCCACTGTTTTCCAGTACATTTATAAATAACTAATGGCCAAGGTAATATATTTTATCCTGTTGCTATCACACATATAAGCTTTAACATGTTATTTTTTTATTATATTGCTTATTTAGTAAGTACTCTTGCAGTCTTCACAGAGAAATAGTGTATGCAGTAAATAAAGTGATGAAATAAAAGTTATTACAGAAGTTATACAGAAGTATTAATGGGGATAACACTGTGAGCACAAAAACAGATATATGACATAAAACATGTGAGTAAGAATGTTAAACTTGACATAACAGCATTGACTGCAGAAATAATTTCAAACTCTCTGAATTTATTTAAATTCAAATTTAAATTAATTGGACAAAATCTGTATAGCTATTCTCCTGCCACTCAATGGAACAAGCTTCCCATGTCTTAGAAATATTAGCAATGTCCATGAATTTAAGAAAATACTCAACATCTAAATACCAACTGGTTATGTCTTTGTGGCCATCCCATTTGAGCTCTACCCCTTGTTAATATTTTTTTTTCTTTTCTAACTGTACATATTATATAAATTTTATTCACTTACTTATACCAAACTATTAGTCAATTTTTGCTTATGTTTCAATATGTTGTTTCTTTATTGTATTGTTTTTATTTTATTTTCTATGTAAATTATCTTGTTTTGCTGTATTCTGGAGCTTTTCTCCATGGGCCTCCACTTTTGCCCAGTCGGACTATCCTGGTCAACAAATGTCAAATAAGTAATTAATAAATACATTTAAAAAGAGGCCCGATACTTGGACAGAGTTTGAAACTTATAGTAGCTGTAGATCAAGTTCTGGTACTGTACAATGCTGATCATTGCTATACAATGCAACTTGTAACACACCCACTAGTATTAGGAAAATCCCACAACAGCAGGGAAACATGTCCAATAAAGCATCACAGCTGAGCTGAACATATTCTATCAGTCAGCTATTCACTGTCCACTTATTCAGTGCACACTAAATACAAGCTTAAGGACAACATAACTCGACTCCCTAAAGAGTAGCCTGGAGACATCATAAAATCTGTCATCATTAGAACTAATTCACAAGGTCAGAATACTGAAGCTCTACTTAAATGACATGAGCACAGTGATGCACAACCCAGAAAATGTCCAAATAGAAGCAAGTTGTGTAAAAATGTACAGTGCTTGGTCTGAACATAAACGAACATGGAGAAAAAACAGATCTGAAGTTGTAATTTTCATTCATTCCTCAGCTGATAGGTCTCAGATCCAACTCTGCTTCTTCTTCTTCCACATCCTTGGATCCAACTCTTGAGCTCCTTTCTCTTCTCATAATACCCTGCAAAGCGTAACATACTTTCAGATCTCATTTGCTGCCGTATAACTACAGACATGGATCTATTTGCTGTTGAGCTGTCTGGTGAAATTTAATATAATATAAAACAGTGAGTATTTTAACAACTTTTTTTCAGCGGGCCATTCCTTCAGCTGCTTCTTCATCTTCCCCCCTTAATTTAGTGTTTTCACATTTATGTCTCCCGACAGGTCTTTTCTTTCACTTCTACCAAACCTTCTGTATTTCTTTCTATTACCATGGTCAGTACTTCGGATTTCATTTTTTCTTCCTTTTTGTATCTTTTTACCTATTTCAGAGTACTTCTTACTACCATTGTTGGTAGTTTTTCTTTTAAAAATAAATAAATAGATATATTCCTTTGCCTTTCCTTTTTATCTACAACTCCTTGGTCTGTGGTATGGCAGACAATCCAAATGGTTTCAAAAATGCATTTCCTGTGGGCACAAAATACCCAGTCTGGATTCCCACAGGAAAAGTGTCTATTGCTTAGGTGCCACTGATTTATGTTCAGGATTTTCTCTCTGTGCTGCTTCAGTGCCAAGGCATTTGTCTGCAGACAGAACAAGCTAGTTTTGAAGGACCACCTTCTTTCATCTTCAATTTCAAATGGGACTCAACCCCCCTCCAAGAAATCGGATAAAGTGAAGCCCGACTCCGCTTCCAAAGATGAGAACACCAGGAAGAGGTCTCTGGATCCTTCAACATCTTCTGCTGTGTCCCTAGAGCTTTCATCAAAAATTTTGAATAAATCGGATCCGACTGCTATGGATCCTAGTATGAAATCTTCTCTGATCCAGTTGCCTCCTTGTTCGCCGGATCCGGTAGCTGTTTGAATCCATTCTCCATTTTTACAGGAGTCTTTGCATAAACACTCCAGGCCACCATCTGCTTAGCTCCTCATTCAGGTCCTCCAGGAGCTTGTCTGAAGCCAAAGTAGATAGGATGATGAGGAAATTCCTCAGAGCTCAGATCCAGATTAGGGTAATTCTGGCTCTGTCTCCCATTGGATCCATGAGCCTGCCCATTACATGTCCTCCTTTAGTTTATCCTTCTCTAATTCAGCGTCTGGTATTTGGAATCCTCAGATATGAGATCCCTGGGAGTGTCCTCTTCAGATCCAAAGACAGATCATTCTTCAATTCTGGTCGATTCCCTGAGCTGTCCAGCTCCAAGGCTTTTGGAGCAGGAGGACTCTCAGAGCCAAAGCATTGGTGCTAGATCCAGGGGACCTGGATCAACTCCGAAATTGTTGGAGCCCTCTTTGCCCCTTGGAGCTTCAGCACTGGACAGCTCAGGTCCAGCTCCATCCTCGGGTGTTAAGCCTCAAAAGATGCAGGCAATCGGTGCAGGAAACATTGTCTCCTGTACCTCTAGCTTTGGTCTCCTTTAGGCACTATGCCTTTGAGGTTGTGGAAAGGGCCTTCTTTTTACCTTGAGAAAGAACATCCCTACCCACCTCAGATCACATATTTGTGCCACCTTTGTGTCTTTGCTGTAAGACTCAGTGCCTCAGGACTCTTCTGTCACTTCCAATACTGTCACTTCCAATACCTCAACATGTAAAAGGAGACACTTAGATTCTCCTCAAGAATCTCTCACTGAAGACACCAATTCCGATGAAAGGGAAGGGTCCCTTCAGATCTCCACCTAAAGACATTTGCTTTGGAAACATACTTGAACTCCTAATGCAGAAAGGTGATTGGTCTTCTGACACCCCTTCCCAAGAAGAGTTGGTGTCCCTGGATGCTTTTGGGTCTGGCCCAGCTATATTTTTGGTGATCTTATAAGCCTGGTCTCCCACCGGGCACTGAAGGAATCCAATACTGTGGAGCCCATCTCTAAGCATCCAGATACATTTTTAGCCCCCTCAGAGGATAGGACACATTGGAGCAAGGGGGTCCTAGTTGATGCCATAGTTGTGGCAGCAGACACTAAAAAAGAGCTTGCAGAGCAAAGCTTTTTCTATCCATCCCCCTAACAAGGAATCTAGGGCCTTAGACAGATTTGGTAAGTGCGTTTATGCTTCAGCGACCATTGCTCTGCTGTTATTGAATTAATTTGGCACATTTCACAAGATTGCAAAGAGATTTGACTAAAGAGATCGCTATTTGTTTATTTATTTGACATTTGTTTACCAGTAAAGTCTGACTGGGGTCCAAGGAACCCATTTTCAGCAGAGGCCCAGGGAGAAAAATGCATAAATAGTAACAGTAGTCATAGATAAAATGTAATAATGAAATATACAAAACGACTAGTTAAGATAAAAGAAACATGTCGGTTGATTAATGTACAAAACAGTAGGAAAATATTACAGCAAAAATGTATTATTTTTAGGAAAGAAGTGTAGGCTGATACAGTTTAATGATACCATAAGAGGAAATAGAAAGTAAGATATGATAAGAAAAGGTTGGAAGTAGAAGGGGGAAGGTGTTTAAGGGAGAAGTAATAGTAAAAAGAAAGATAAAGTTGAAAAGGTAGTTAAAGTGAGCGAAAAATTAAAGGATGTAATAAGTGGGATTAGATCTAAATCTCTTTCTGGATCTATGTCTACAGAGAACCAAAAGAAAGTCCCTTTGTAACTGGTCATAATTTAGTCTACAGGTAATGGGTCCATGAGTTTGATGTCCCACGCTGCAGAGGGTACCTCATGGTCAGCCGGTTCAGGCATAGCCATTAGGAGACATTTCTGGATATGCCTATGCAAATTTGTGGAGCCCTTCAAGTCTTCATTCATCAGTACTTCATTTGATGGATCTTCCCTATTTGACTTGAAAGTAAAAGAAATGCTCTCCAGAAGTGAGCAAGAAGGAAAGACCTTGCCTGCCATATGCCATTTTTCTGCTTCTCAAAGACCTTTTTTCTGGCATCAGCATGAAGGTAGAAAGATGTGGTTCTGCAAATCCCAGGGTCCATTCCAAGACTCATGGAGAGATAGAGTCCCCCCACTTCTGGGAGATCTAACAGAAGACACCACCCCCACAGCAGAGGTGGCCCACAGAACCAGGGATTCCAGCATTCCTTCAAAGACAAACTGTACCATTGCTCTACTGTTGCCCTCTGGATGCAGTTGAGAGGGTTTGTCTCTGCACCAGAAAGCCTGTGCATCCATCACAAAAGATTCCTGGGTACAGAGAATTATATTCGGATGTTATATCATGCTGTTTTTCCAAATTCCCCCTGCAAGAATGAAAAGAATCCCAATGATGTACTTCCATTTCACTGTTGCAGTATTCATTACAATAGGGATCCCCTGCCAAGTGTGGCCCAACGTTCGGGGAGTATACCAAAGCCTTTAGGTTGCTTTAAGGTATGCTGTATATCACACATACGCTCCTCATGTAGTGTAGTGCATAAAGTTGATTTCTGGATGTACCATCCTCAGAACAACTTTGCCATGAGATTGTTGGTCTGAACACCTGTTCCGTTTCTGGTTTACCAAGCCATTTCAGGTAAGTGCCCTGTTAGTGATTTTTTGATGTTATCTTTTTCTTTTGTATTGTTGCTTGTGGGGTTTCATGTCATCCAAGAAGTTTAAATGCCAATATGGGAAATAGATTGCCCATAAAGACCATCATGAGCAGTACTTATTTTGCCTCTGTGCTTCCCACGACCGTACATCCTGTTTACTTTGTCAGGCCTTTGTTCCTAAGACTGTCCGTAGTCTGCTTTTTTCTTCAGCCTTGTATTTGGAGAACCAGAATCCTAAACTTTTAGCAAAAGACACAATGGAAGGAACTTCCCATTCCAAGGGATAGCCATCTGTGAAGAAGAAGGACAAGAAGTCTAGGTCTGATTCTTCTGCTGTGCAGTCTCTGCCAGACGTCACTTCTGAGGCAAGTGAAAGCCCAGAGGATTGCCCAACGCTGCTGTTGGATTCTTCTGCCACGACCGTTTTGGAAGACGACATGGCTCCAACCTTACACATGTCCTTGGAGGCCTTGCAGACGTCCAATTCAGATGTTCAGGGGGAACTGCGGATGATTATTTCTGAGGGGTTTATGGAGGTGTTCCTCAAATTTTGGTCAGGGAGAAAGTTCCAGCTACTACTATTAAATGTTGTCCAGGGTCGGAGCCTTCTAAGTTTTATAAGGCAGACATCCCCTTAAAGAAAAAGAAAATACTAAGCATATTTCTCCAGCTCCTAAGGACCTGCAGAATGAATGGCAGAACTTCACTCAGGAGTTCTTTAATGCTTTGATGGCTTTGAAAACTCCTCACGGAGTCTCTGTTCTAGCTCCCTCTTGGACCTTCATTCTCCTTAAAAAACCCAAGGAACAAGAATCTTGTGAGGAGTAGGCAGATTTAGATGAGGAATCTCTTACTTATTCTTCTCAGATTCCCTCTCCTTTAGACTATGGGTCTGAGAAGGGGAATCTAATAGTCCTGACACTCCTTTCAAGGAAATTTCTTTTGGGGACATAATCTCCAGAATGATGGAGTTTTTTTAAATAGGATTGTGCCCAAGTTTCTGAGGTACAAAAGAGGTATTATGAGCTCCTGTAGATGGACTCCCCTAGATCTTCTGCTGTCCCTCCTGTTTTGGCTGATTTGTTGTATGTCTTTTCTACTGCGTAATTCTTCTTATTCCCAGCCCCCTAAGAAACCCAATAGGTTTTAGAGGGTGCCTAAGGACTGTAAATTTCTGTATAGGTGTCCTACTGACTCTTCTGTGGTGCCTGTGGCATCTATCATGCCATCTGAGTTGTTGCCTTCTACTAAGTTACTTCCTTCTGATAAAGACAGCAGAGCTATAGAAAGGCTAGGTAAGAAAGTGTATACCTCTGCTACCTTAGCTTTTAGGGCTGTCAGCTATGAGACCCATATGTCCAGATACATTTTAGTTCTTCTTTCCCAGGCCTGTCAAGTAATCTCCCACACTCTGAAGCGAAGACTTCTGCTCTTTCCCTGTTAGGGACTTCATCCCAGGTGGCTTGCCATTTCATTAAGTGTAGTTTAGATGCAGCATATGCTTCTTCTAGGCTGCTGCATTTGGTTATCTGATGAGGAAATATTCCTGGCTTTGGATTCAACCTTTGCCTGATGATATTAAGCATAAGTTGATAGATGCTCCTCTGGACAGCAAGCACTTATTTGTTTGGTGAAGCTGCTGATGATTTGTTTAAGTCTCTTCAGGATAAGGGCTAGACTTTGCAGGAACTTAAACATGTTTTTGTTTCTCTTGTGCTTGAATTTTAGAGAAATTACCCCAATAAGCCAGCCTTTGTTCTTTGTCAGTCTCACCCTCCCTCCAAGAGAAAGAAGGGTGGGAAGTGGACTCCTCCTGCTAAAGCTACCTAGACTTCTGTGCCACAGAAGTCTCCTTTTCCTGACAAGCCAGGTGCTGTCTGTTTATCCTATTCTTCTCAGCCACATTCTTCTTTCTCTTTGTCTTTCCCTTTCTCTTCCTGTTCGGTTAAAGATTACTGGGATCTTTCCAGGGCTGCTTTTGGATCTCTCGACTCTGGGGAACTATTCGGGAAGTTCCAGTTTCCCAAAGGAGAAGGGGTTTTACTCCAGAATGTTTTTGGTGCCTGGGAAACGGGGTACTCGGAAACCTATTCTGGACCTCTCTCATCTAAACACTTTTGTGAAGGTTCCCTCTTTTCGAATGTTGTCCCTTCAGACTTTGTTCCCTGTTCTGCTTCCTCAGGCTTATCTGATGTCTCTGCTTTTCAAGGGTGCTTATCTTCATATCCCGATTCATCCCCTTTTCAGGAAGTTTTTACATTTTTCTGTTGCTTCCTGGCATTTTCATTTCTCTGTTTTCCCCTTTGGCCTTTCTACTGCCCCAAGGATATTCACCAAATGCCTTGCTTCTCTGCTTGCTTTTTGTAGGTTAAGGGGTATCCAAGTTTTTCCTACTTGGACATCCTGTTTCAGGCATCTTCTCCAGAGACTTTGTTGCAAATTTGTCATTTTGGTGTCTTCCTTCTGCAGAGCCTGGGATTTACTATAAATTTCAAAAAGTCCTTTCTGACTCCTCAGGATCATGTATTTCTGGGTTGCAGGATCCAGACTGTTCCTATGCTGGCATTGCTGCTTCCTCCCAAGGTCCTAACTCTCATTTCCCTTTTTCCAATCCCTTCTTACTCTGCTTTAGTAACAGCCCTTTTGCCAAACTCTAGATGAGAAAACTTCAGTGGTTTCTAAAGTCAGTTTGGCTTCAGCATTCTCATCCCCTGAAATTTTAGTTCCTCCTCTTCCATGTCTCAAGCAAGAACTCAGGGGTGGATTCAGCAGTTGACTATCAATCCAGGGCTCCTTCTTCATCCACCTCTTCTCTCTCAGGAGCTGTTCACAGATGATTCAGACATGTGATGGGGAGCAGCTTTCAGCTCCATAAAGATCCAGGGAGTCTGTTTGCCTCATCAGCAGAAAGATCACATCCACGTCAAGGAGATGAGAGCTCTTCTGCTGGCTCTTCAGGCTTGTCATCTTTTCTTCTCCCCAGGACCTCTCAAGATGTTTACAGGCAATACCACAGTGACATGGTATGTCAGCAAACTGGGGGACAAGGTCTTATCTTCTTTGCCAGTTGACACTCCTAGTGTGGTGTTAAATTACACTTTACCTTAAAAGAAGACAAATACAGTCCTTCCTCTCTTTTAGTGGTATTTATTAATCTCAGTACACACGTGTGGGAGCCTCATGAAAAGCACCAGGGAGACTCCCAGAACAAAGGAATGCACAAGCTTATATACTGTTAATATTGCTGACAGTACAAAAATATAAAATAAACCAGATCATTATACAAGACAATTAACCAATCAGTAATTTACCCATAGGCTTAAAGCAGTTCACATCATTATATCTCTAGGCAGAGAGAGAAAATCGGATACACTTCCATATTAGGCACATTTCCTGCTTTCAAGCAGGATCTTGCTTTCCAGTACTTTCCACTATTCACAGTTCACTCAGAGTTCAAAGAACAAATACATCGTAATACATGCAGAATATCACGTACTCAATTCCCTTAAACACATGCTTTTAGCCGTTCATATTCTACAATCCCCCATTTGATGCTGGGTAAGCATCACCATTTAATCTATCATACATTTGCCCCAAATCTAACATAACCATGTTGCTGGGCTTTTCATCATTATTATATATTGTCATTTCGTCATTTACATTTATATCTGCAGGCATATAAAACTTTGGCACCTTTTTAGCAGTTTTTGAAGACATTAATTTTAAAATCAGTGCTTTGATTAGAAACATAACAAGAAAAGCAACAGTTGCTAATACTGCAATTAATAAAATCAAGTTTAACAGTCCACCTCCCCAACCTGAAAACAGGTTGGTTAACCATGCCCAGGATGAACTATCAGCCTCTTTGGCTTTAGATAGTTTGGATATTCTTTGACTCAGTTCAAGATGGCTTTCAATTTTTTGCTGATTATCGGGAATAAACGTACAGCATTTCTCCTGAATCAAAGAGCAAGTTCCTCCTTTTGCCACTAGGGTGAAGTCGAGAGCCATACGGTTTTGGAGGACTACAGCTCTCATAGCAGTCAGTTCATCAGTCACTAGTTCTAAAGCAGAAAATGTAGCGTTGCTTAATATTTCAAGCAATTTAGACAGCTTTCTTAATTCCCAGATCGATTTTACTGCTCCATATGCCAGCCCATGAAATGACATCATCACCCAAGTCCATATGGGATAGTCCTTTGGTGCCAGCATGAGCTAAATCATGATGATAAATCCAAGAAGCGTCAACCTGGCCTACCGGATTGGTAGGCTTTTTAACTTCTCGCACATTTCGTATTTTTCCTCAAGATAAGGCAGATGTATGTCAGATGGCTGGGACTAAATAACCTAAGAAACAGCTACCAGACCAATTCCCTGGTAACCACTTATAGGCTCTTTTACCACACACAAAGTAGCAATTTTCCACCTTGGTAGTAATATTACTATGTACATAACCTTGTTCAGAATGAAACACCTTTTTTATCAGTCACAGTCAGCTGTTGGTATAGAACAGAATTATTTCTCACCTCTTCATATGTTTTATGCATCAGTTCACAAAATGAATCATAGGTTGTGTTACAGTAGGAGGAGTCATTATTGCACCTGTAGGGAACTGTCACATTACAAAAACTCCATCCTACCTTGACTTTACCAATTTTCTGAAAACACACATTTCCATTTTGATGGTTAAACAGGTGTAATGCTATCCTGTCTTTTGAAGTGACATTTGAAGTGCCATAGATCAGATTCATCCAGGTTTCATTAGCCCCTAAAGGGACTGTACCTAGCATCAATCCCCCATGAACAGTAGGTAAAGCAGTACATATCTAACAGTCAGAGATGTTGAGGGATGATGCATAGGCAAATTTAATAGCTTGGTAGGTGTTGAAAGGTGGGTGCCATGTAGCTCGTTTGGCATGATGTGTCATTGGAGCAGGAAATAAAAATGGCCAGAGTAAAAATAGCAGTACAATAAGAATAACTAGCAAAATGGCTGTCCAATATTTGTGTGGAAATGATGGTTGCACTTGTGTAGTTTCAGGAGGTAGAGCTTTTCCAAACTGGTAGACGTTAGGCATCGCCAGGTGCTGGAACAGTATGGCTTTGAGTAAGAGTAGCAATAGGTGGAGAGTCTGGAGTTTAGAAAGGTAAAGGCTGTTGATCTTCGGATGGCACAACCTTTTTGACGTGCGATATGTGGATTCAGGTGGGCGAGCCTTGTAGTCGCACCGCTGATGATGTTGTCAGAACCAGGAAGGGCCCCTTCCAGCATGGTTGAAGCGCTGTTTTTTGAGAGAAGGACTTGACGTACACCCAATCCCCTGGTTGTAGTGCATAAGACAGGAAAGGATCACGGAGATGTTGAGCCGCTGCTACTTGACAGTGATGAAACTGTAGAAAAGGAACAAGAGATGTGCAATAGACAAGAATATTATTATTAAATGCATCATACTCAGAGAAGGGCGGTGGTGGTGTCATGGGCATGCACATAGGGCGGCCCATGAGGATTTCATGAGGAGAGTGTCCCTTAGTAGGATGTACTTGTGCTCTCACGGAGAGTAGAGCCAGAGGTAAGGCCTGTACCCAGGTGAGGCCCATCTCTGAAGTAACTTTTGCCAGTCTAATATTTAATGTCTGATTCATACATTCAATAATACCTGATGCCTGTGGCCTATATGGACAATGAAATTTTATGGTGATACCTAGCATTTTACACAATGAATCAATTAACTGAACAGTAAAATGTGTTTCGCGATCAGAATATATTTGACAGGGAACACCAAAACGAGGTATCAATTCATAACACAGTTTTTTAGCAACTGAAATAGCATCATTTTTAGCACATGGGTAGGCTTCTAACCACCCAGAAAAAACATCAACAACAGTTAAAACATATTTAAAACAAGTACAAGGTGGGAGTTCAATAAAATCCCATTGTAAAGCACAAAATGGTCCCAATGGTTTTGGCAGTGGTTGGGCGGGAGCCATAGTGCCTTTTGAAATGTTATGCTGTAAACAAATGGAGCACGTGCTTAACAAATGTTGCACAGAAGCAGAAAGTCCTGGAGCAAACCAATCCCTTTGGATTTGTTTTATTAATGCTTATACCCTTACATGGGCTGGCAAGTGATATGCTTTAATAAGAGAATTTAACCTGGACATAGGGCAGAGCAATCTGTCATCGGGATGTTGCCAAGTGAGGTCCAAACGTTTAAAACAGCCTTGAGCCAGCCATGTTTTTCTTTTTGATTCCGGTGCTTCATCTTCTAAGGCTTTTAAAACCATAGTATCAAAAGTAACCAATTATTGAATAGGCTGCAGAAATTGTCCCTGAACAGTTTGTGAGAGAGCAGCCTGTTTAGCAGCCATGTCAGCTAAATTATTGCCCTTAGTTTCAAAGGAGTCATTGGACTGGCGGGCTGCACATTTAACAACAGCAAGTTCAGAAGGTAATAATAAGTCTTGTAGTAAGGTATTCATATACAAGTGGTTTTTAACAGGTGCCTCAGAAGACGTTAAAAACCCTCCTTCCTTCCATAAGATACCAAAATCATGAACAACACCATGGGTGTAACGTGAATCTGTATAAATAGTAACGGACTTGTCTTTAACTATTTTGCATGCAGTTGATAGTGCCACTAATTCCGCAGCCTGAGCGGAAATGCCAGGGGGTAATTGTCCAGATTTTAGAATTTTAGTCGGACTACTTACCGACCAAGCAGCTTGGAATTCACCAGAGTTTGTCCGTAAGCAGGATCCATCTACAAAGAGGACTAAGTCAGGGTTATGCAAAGGAGTATCATACAGATGTAACCTAATAGAAAGGACAGAGTTAACTACAAGCACACAATCGTGGTTCGCCCTCATCTGAAGTTGGTATTAAAGAGGCAGGGTTCAGTGGTGGGCAGCGTATGACTTGCAAAGCAGGGTTACTCAATAAGCTTAATTTATACTTGGTGAGGCGTGCATTTGAAAGATATTGTGTTTTTGTTTTTAAGAGTAACGCTTTAACTGCATGTGGAACTGCTAATATAGTATCATGTCCCAGGGTTAGTGGGGCTGCCATATCAACCAGAACAGCAGCAGCAGCCACCGCTCGCAAGCAGGCTGGATAACCGGACGCAACCAGATCCAGCTGAGTGCTGTAATAAGCGATAGGCCAATAGCCTCCAGTACGTTGTTGGGCCAGAAGACCTAAAGCAGTTTTATTTCTTTCACAGTAGAAGAAAACAAAAGGTTTAGAATAATCTGGTAATCCTAAGGCAGGAGGATTTACCAAGGCTGTTTTGATAGCCTGAAAGGCATCTTTATGCTTTGATGTCCAATGCAAAGGTTCTGTAACTTCCTTTTTTAGGAGTTGTAGCTGGGGGGGCGAAATTTCAAAAAAATTAGGCATCCACTGTCTGCAGTATCCTGCTAGGCCAAGTTGTCTCTGGGTTACAGGGCGAGGGGCACTTTGAATAGAGGATGTTCTTCGTGTTTCACTGCTGCAGTCATTACAGTTGGGTAATCCTGCTGGCAGGTTGCCCTCAGTCGGCCTGAATTCCAAAATCTTGGGTCCTGCGTCGGCTGCTGTTGCCCCTTCCCTGACGTCAGGTCGTCAGGGGTATAAAAGATGCAACCGATGCCATTTTCTTTAGTCTTTCTTGCCGCGCGGTGCCTGAAGCAGAAGCAGTTCGCAAGTGCCGGTCGGCCGACTCCTGAGATTTTCGTGTTCGAGTTTCAGATCCGAAGTCTTCAATAAAGCTAAGTACCCCATTGGGGAAACTTTTTTCTTGCTCCAGGCTGATGTCAGAAAAAGTAAATAATTGTATTTCTTGTGGAAAGCAAATACCTCATAAGGACTTTCATTCTTACTGTACACAACATTTCTAGTTGTCGGTTTTCTGCTAGATTTAACCAACGCACTATTAAGCGTCGGTATGATTTTGCTTTAAACTATTTTGGATGCCGGTATAATTATCCAGAAATGTCGTCGGATAGCCATCCGACTACTGGAGTTCACAAAAAACGCAAAGAAAAGGAGAGAGATAGACAACCGAGGCACAAAACCGACGACGAAGCTTCTCCTAAGCCAGTCGCCGGTTTGCCGGTTCTCAGTGAGGTGCTTTCGCAGCCTCTGACGCCCGCTACTTTATAGTCGCAGGCCGCTACCAACTCCCATGTGGAGTCAGCCATGCCACTGGAAACTCAAGGTATTGGAGCCTTGGATACTATTCCTTCAGGTGGGTCCGGAGCCGCTGAGCAGGCACCGGCATCTGAGGGTGTAGTCAGACCTAAACATCTTTACATTAAACCAACCTCAGCTTCAAAGGCAAAGACTAAAGCACCTTCTAAAGCAAAGAAACAAAC
The DNA here is from genome assembly GCF_019279795.1 of Protopterus annectens. NCBI lineage: Eukaryota > Metazoa > Chordata > Ceratodontiformes > Protopteridae > Protopterus > Protopterus annectens. The sequence goes on from NC_056729.1 coordinate 344,224,220, forward strand.
TCAAGAGCCACGTGGACAGGCCTCTATGCCCTAAAAACAAATGTTCAAAATGACCGAAGACCTAATTACCTTGATCAGGGGTTCCCATTCCCCTCCTTATAAGAGGCCTAGGCAAGAAACTGACCATGAATCTTCAGATCAGGTTTCTATTTCTTCTGATTCCTGTTCTGATCAGGAATATTCTCTTCTCCCCTATGAGGATTCTGATGCTGAAGAATCTATACCTTCAGCTTCTCCTCCAGAGGACTATTCTTTTGGGGAAACCTTGCATACCATGAGGGAGTATTTCCACTAGGAGAGCCAAGATTTTTCAGAATCTAAAAAGAGGCTCAGGGATTTCCTTTTACTACCTCAACACAGGCCAATAGCCATTCCACCTGTGTTAGATATTGTAGATGATGTGTTTTCGAAGTCTAGTCTTACCCCTGACTCCTTGCCTCCAGCTCCTGTTAAGCCTGACAGATATTACAGGGTTCCTGACTCTCATAAATTCCTTTTTAAAAACACTGCTGCAGACCCAGAAACTATTTCACAGGGTCCCAAAGGAGTTAAGGCTTCCACTGCAAAAAACCCTACCCCCTCTGACAGAGATTCTAGGGCACTGGATAGATGGGGAAAAAAGGTTTACACATCTGCTACGTTGGCTATAAGGGCCTTAAACTGTCAGTTTCATATGCTCAAATATCAGCAACATGCCATGGCATTGCTTAAACAGAAAATGTTATTAAACTCTGACTGTGCAGAAAACAAGGAAATGCAGGATTTATTGCATGCAGCTGAACAAGTTGGAAAGCATATTTTGCAATGTGGTTTTGATTCTTTGGAGGCCTCCTGCAGGGCCGCAGTTACGGGTTCTGTAATTAGGAGGCATGCTTGGTTAAAGAAACAAAATCTGCCTGATCATGTCAAAGTTAAATTATTAGATGCACCTTTACAGCACGATACTTTGTTTGGTGTTAAGGCAGAGGAGGTGTTAAAGAAAATGGAGGACAAAGCTAAATCTATGCAAACTGTCAAAGATTTTTTACAAGTACATCCACCTATGTTTAGTAGACACTGGCCTACAAAGAACTGGTCCTTTCCTGTGTCAGACAGACCTCAAAGGGGCACATCCAGACGCCCTAGAGGCAGATCCCAGGCACAAGGTTCCTACAGGTCAAAGCAATGGGGTACTTCTACCTCCAAAGTTGGAGAAGACAAATCACAACCATACAGGAAACAGTCCCAGTGACTTCCCCCTGCCTGCACCAAGCACTTATCTCCTGGCAGCCCCCTTAGGGGGAAAATTTGCACTTTTTTCTCAAAATTGGCACATTATAACCCATGACAAGTGGGTTCTAAATATCGGGTCATAAGTGTACAAGTTCCATTTCCATACCCTGCCAAAGGCAAACAGCTGGCCAGATCTGCCAAAAAATCAATGGGCAGAGGCACAAAAACAAGTCCATGTCCCCATGGATATGGGGGCCATTCATCAAGTACCAGAGCAAGAGCAGGGACAAGGATTTTACTCAAGACTGTTCTTGGTACCCAGAAAGGACAAGGCCTGGAGACCAATACTGGACCTATCTATTCAGAACACTTTCCTGGATATACCAGAATTCAGGATGATGACTTTGCAGCAGCTTCTGCCCATGCTGGCCAAGAATGCTTGGCTGGTGACTCTAGACCTAAAAGAGGCATACCTGCATGTCCCAATCAGACAATTATGCAGAAGATACTTCAGATTCAAGGCTGGCTCAATGCATTACCAATTCTCTGCACTGCCCTTTGGCTTATCTACTGTGCCCAGGGTCTTTACAAAGTTCCTGGCACCAGTAATTGCATTCTGCAGACAAAGAGGAATACAAATATATCCTTACTTGGACGATTGTCTAATTCAAGCAGAGAACAAGGACATTCTTCTACAGCATCTGGCATTTGTGAAAAGACTTCTAACATGCCTAGGGTACACAGTCAACAAAAAGAAATCAAAACTAGTACCCTCTCAAGAGATAATATTCCTGGGTACAAGCTTAAATACAACTGCCCAGATGGCTTATCTCACACCAGACAAACAAAGGCAACTGACTACCTATTTCAAAATGTTGGCAACAAAGGCCCAGTTATCTGCAAGAAAAATTCTGCAGGCTTTGGGCTTCATGGCATCCTGCATCCTACTAATTCCATATGCAAGACTGCATATGAGGAAACTTCATTGGTACCTAAAAAGTGTTTGGACTCATCATGGCCACAGCCTGGAAACAATGATTACTCTCATTCCCTGCCTACAACAGGAGTTTCGATGATGGGCAAAGGCTTGTCACCAAAACAAGGGACAGCCATTCACATTACCCCCAGCCAGGCAGACACTAACAACGGATGCATCAGATTATGCCTGCGGGGCCCACATGGCAGGAAGATGCATTCAGGGCACATGGTCCTCATCCCAAATGCATCTACATATCAATCAAAAAGAGATGCTAGCTGTTCAGAATGCCCTGACAGCCTTCAAGGACCTACTTCATCCGGGACAACTACTGATAAAGACAGACAACACCACGGTCGTGTGGTATATAAACAAGCAGGGGGGCACACATTCTTACCCCCTTTGCAGACTAGCCATGACTTTGTGGGACACAGCATTAACTTACCAAGTACATCTGCAGGCACAATTCCTGCCAGGAAGGAAAAATACTCTGGCAGACGAACTAAGCAGAAACCTCATGGATCCCCATGAGTGGCAGCTGGATCCACAAGTCTTCAGCATGATAACAAGGAAATGGGGATGCACGGACATAGATCTATTTGCCTCCCCTCACAACTACCAACTAAAAAAGATTCTGCACAAGGACTTATCACAGACCAGCATGGAAAGTGGGACGCTCTATCTTTCAGCTGGAAAAACCTATCAGTATATGCCTTTCCCCCACTGCCTCTCCTCCCCAAATTACTCCTAAAGGTCAGACAGGAGAAGCCAAAAATGATACTGATTGCCCCAGACTGGCCCCGCCAGTACTGATTTCCAATCCTAAAGAACTTGTCTCAATGCCCAGCTTGGACCTTACCTCAAATACCTCATCTACTGTCCCAGCAAAACAATCAGATCCTGCACAGCCAACTCAGGACTTTAAACCTAGCAGCATGGCGGATAATGTAAGTCATACAAAACACACCTCTCAGTAAAGCTGTGATGGATGTCATTTTGGAGGCCAGAAGGCTTAGTACTAGAAAATCTTATGCTGGAAAATGGAAGAGATTCTGTGCTTGGAAATAGGCACAAGGAACTGATACAGCTGTGCCAAATATTCCTCAGATTTTGCAATACTTAACTGAGATGCTGGACAAAGGCCTATCTTTTTCATCTATTAAAATTCATGCCTCTGCCATTTTGGCTCATTACAATACAGACCCACCAATCTATTCTCATCCCTTATTAAAACAGTACCTCAGAGGAGCCAAAAATCTAAGGCCTCCAAGGAGATCACCAGTGCCTGCATGGGACCTCAACTATGTCTTGGAAAAACTCACCCTTCCTACTTTTGAGCCAGCTGCTACTGCTGCTATAAAGTTTTTATCTTGGAAAATAGCTCTGCTCCTAGCAATAACTTCTGCAAGACGAGTTTCAGAGCTACAGGCACTCATGGCTGTGGAACCTTTTATCATTTTTTATCAAGACAAGGTCTCTCTGAGGACAAACCCAACATTTATGCCTAAGGTGGTGTCCAGTGTGGCTCTTAACCAAACTATTCATCTGCCATCTTTTTATCCAAAACCACAGAACAAGGGGGAGAGAATTCTGCATTCTTTGGACGTACACAGACAACTTGGATTCCACTTGGACAGAACCAAAGTTTTCAGAAAACAGAGCAATTACTACTGGCATATGCTGTAGGATCACAAGGAAAGGTTATCTCGAAGCAGACTATTTCAAAGTGGATAGGCCACTGCTTTCGTTTCTGCTACTTACACCATGGCAAGCCAGTGCCTAAGGGCATTAGGCCACATTCAACCAGAGCTGCAGCCACTTCAGCAGCCTTTCTCAGGGGAGTACCAACCAATTTTAGAGGCTGCTACTTGGAGTTCAGTGCACACCTTTACAAAGCACTATCATCTGCCACTCTACTCTAAATCCAGGGCAGGCTTTGCCACTGCAGTTCTGCAGGGCCTCATAGCCGCTCCTAATGTTGTTTAGCTCCAGCCTCCCATCCATAGCTTCAGGACTCTACCCAAATGTAATGACTGCAACAGTGAAACACGAAGAACATAGTACAGTTGTGTACACTTACCATAAATGTAGATGTTCGAGTGTATTCAGTGTTGCAGTCCAGGTTACCCACCTGCCATCCCCCTTTTCTTCTGATGGAACCTATCTTTCCTTCTCTGATTTATACAACCTATGTGGTGTATTTGCTTGTAGATGAAGGTAAAGTTTATATTGGTGCATGTATTTATGTATATATATATATATATATATATATATATATATATATATATATATATATATATATATATATATATATATATATATATATATATATATATATATATATATATATATATATATGTATATATATGGTTCCCTATCTGAAGCCTAAAACACTATAAGCCTGAAAATCAAAATCCTGAAAACTAAAGCCTGAAAATGCAAAATCCCGAAAACCCAAAATCCTGAAACCACAAAATGGACATACTGACGTCATTGTGGCTTTGCTATTGTTAGCCCTGTGGTGTTAGGTCATGCGTTGGGTTCAGGTAAGTGTGCGGTTGGTTTTATGTTAGGGTTAGGGGTGGTTTAAGTGAGTTAGGGTTAGGGCGCAGGTTAGGCATGTATGCAATAGTGACAAATATTGGGGTTAGGGGCGGTTTAAGTGAGTTAGGTTAGGCGGTCAGGTGAGTGTGCGATAGTGACGGACCTTAGGGTTAGGGTTAGGGTCAGGGTCAGTTGGTAGATATTAGTGTCTTTATAGTGAAATATTAGCATTATTTGTGTTTTCAGGATTTTGAGTTTCAGGATTTTGGGTTTTCGGGATTTTGAATTTTCAGGCTTTAGTTTTCAGGATTTTGATTTTCAGGCTTATAGTGTTTCAGGCTTCTGATAGGGAACCATATATTTATATATATATATATATATATATATATATATATATATATATATATATATATATATATATATATATATAAATTCTGGCTACCCTTTTAGGGGTCACCTGACATCTGGGGCAAGAAAAACTAAAGAAAATGGCGTCGGCCACATCTTTTATACCCCTGACGACCTGACGTCAGGGAAGGGGTGACAGCAGCCAACGCAGGACCCAAGACTTTGGAATGCCGGCCGACTGAGGGCAACCTGCCAGCAGGATTACCCAAATGTAATGACTGCAACAGTGAATACACTTGAACATCTACATTTATGGTAAGTGTACACAACTGTACTTTATGCGACTCGGGAGTATTTGATGAGATCCCATTGCAGTAATGTGTCCCAGATAATGCACTTTTTACTGGCAGAATTGCAGTTTTGATCTGTTTACTTTAAAACCTCATTCGGCTAAAAATCTTAACACTAAAAGGGAATCCTCCATACATGATTTAATGTCTGGTGAAGCTATAAGAATATCGTCCAGATATTGGACTAGAACGGAACGTGGTGGTAGCTGCAAATCCTGTAGTTGCCTGTGCATCTCTCTAGAAAATAAGGTTGGAGATTCTACGTATCCCTGGGGTAGTCAGGTCCAAGTATACTGTTGTCTTTTATAAGTAAATGCAAACAAATACTGACTATCAGGATGTACTGGAATAGAGAAAAAGGCTGATGAAATATTTATTACTGTAAAACATTGTGCAGTAGATGGGATACAGCTTAAAATGTTTGGTACAATTGGAAAAACAGACAAAACAGCTTTCTTGACTTCTCGCAAGTCTTGCACAAATCTGTACACTTGTTTGCCAGATTTTTTTACTGGTAATATTGGAGTATTACATGGGCTTGTGGTGGGTACCATGATTCCTTGCTGTTCCAACGCAGAAATGACAGGGGCAGTACCAGATATAGCTTCAGCTGTTAAGGAGTACTGTGGCACTCGCGGCAACTTTGCCCCCGGTTTTAGAGTTATTTTTACTGGAGTAGCTGAAGTTAAAAATCCCACATCTTTGTCTTGAGTAGTCCATATGTGAGAGGGTAGGGAGTGTAAACTCATGTTTTTATTGAGGTCAGACTGGATACACACTGTTTGCAGAGTAACAGTTTCATCTAGGGCTGCCAGGGTACTATCCTGTTGATCTGAAGGTACCTGTAAATAAACTCCATCAGTTGAGCAAAAAATGGTGGCCCCCATTTTGCACAGTAAGTCCCTCCCTAATAGGTTCAAAGGTGCTGAGGGTCCTACTAAAAATGCATGGTTGTCCTGCAGAGGTCCCAAGATTACTGGGACTGGAACAGTTTTGGGATACTCAGTAGGGATACCAGAGACACCTACCCCTCTAGTTGTTTTATCGGAGAGGGGAACATTCATTGCTGCTTTGCCAGCTAGCATTGATTTAGTTGCTCCAGTGTCAACCAAAAATGGGTATGGTTTATTTTTAACTAGTAGCATAACATGTGGTCCATTTTGATCCACAGGAATAAAAGGGCACAACTGCTGCTGTTGCTGTTCAAGGAACCTTCATTGTGGTTGCTGTTGATTGGATGGAGTCCACTTAGAATTTCACTGAGGTGACATATCAGTGGGTGGGGCAGGTTGTTCAGCTAAATACGTACATTTATTTCTCCAGTGGCCTGTTTGGTCACAATTGAAACACTCCGTCTGATTATTATAATTTTGAGATGGGGCTGGTCGTGTTTCCTGCCAGTTTTGTCTATTTTGATTTCCTGCCCCTTGGCGTCCACCCCTTCCTCTTTCTCGTCCTCTACCTCACTGACCCGGCGGTTGGCCAAACGCGGTGCACATTTGGATCTGTGCTTTTACTAGCTTTTCCTGTAAATCCTTTTTTTCTTAGCTAAATGGTCAGATAAGTACTGTACCTACTGAACTAGCTCATGTAATCCTAAACTAGGCCAGTTTAAACACACTTTCTTCAATTTATCCCGCACCTGGGGCCAACCCATCCACGAAGGCTGCTGTAATTTGCTCTGTGCAGGTCCTTCAGTGGGCTCTGGGTACCCAGAATAAGACTCAAAAGCTTCAGTAAGATGATTTAAATATTCATCTATGGGCTCGTCCTCTTTTTGTATGACCGATTTAATTTTTGACCAATTAGGGGTAGTCGGAACTATTACGGTGATGGCATCGACAATACGTTGCCTGACCACCTCAAACTCATTATCCCCTTGTCTATCGTGCTTCAGTATTGGGGTGGGAACATTAGTGTGGTCCCAGATTTGTTTCATTAGGTCAGCCGGGACGGCGTATTGAAGAACCGTCCTGACCTCTTCTATAGTAGGGTTTGCAAACAAATATGTCCTGCCAATACACGCTGAAACTTCGCTGGGTTTGTACAGATGGGTGGGAGTGACTTAGTAATAGCTTGAAAATTAACTGCTGACCATGTCCTAGGTACTACTACAGTTGCTGGTTCTTGCACGCTCCTAGCATGAGCTGGGTTAGGGACTTCTCTCAAGGGAAACATTCTGTCATCCTCTGATGACCCAGAATCTGAATCTGGGTTAAACTTATCAGGGTCAAAATAGCCATCATCATCATCCAATATTGCAGGAAACTTGCCAAAAGGTTTCCTCTGATGTAAATGTGGCCTCCCTTTTTTTCTGTGATAGAGTTTGGACTTAAAATACATTTGGGTGTTCGCCTCCTTTTTTACATGACTGCGAGTCATCACTTGTGTTTTCTTTTCCTTACCTTTTTCTTCGGTGTCTGACTCACTAGACTGTCCACCCCCCACTTGGTCTCCACTCCCAGTTGTGGAGTCCGGAACAGCTGCTACTTGAGCCAGTGGGGGCTGATACTGCAGTGGAGCGGTCATGGGTGGGGGGAACCAAGGATTATCATCTTCTGATGATTCAGATATCTGTAGTTTACTTAATTCCTTTACCGGATATAACCCTTTAAAGGGCGGTTCCTTTAGTTGCTTACCATCTGCTACATCTAAATTACTTGCAGTGTGTTGAAGTTCTTTTAATTGTTCCTTTAATTTTTGCTGATTATCTTTGAGACTACTAATCACTGAATCCTTTTCTCTTTTATTTGTCTCTGACATCCAGTCATTAAAGGCTGCTGAGCACAACCCTGGTATTTTTATTCCCTTTTTTCTCAATTTTCCCTGTAAATTTGTCAGAATATTTCTGTTAAAACTACCATTTTCTGGGAAGGCGAGATCACCGTCATTTTTAGTAAGGGCGATCCACTGATTTATAAACATGCAACTGTCCTGGGACACATGAAAATACATATAACCAGCTGGTGTACCTCTTACTGGCTCTTTTATGGTTCCCACAGTCGCTCCCATTTTCACACAAAAAGCTATACTGTATTTTACAGATTTAGCTATGGCGTTGCGTAAACGTCATTTTCCCCACTCTCGTATCTCCCTTCACTCTTATGTCACCAGTTTTTTTTATGTTAACCCACAGTCATACTGCGCAATCGATAGCAGAAAAGAAATACATGCCACTTACCTTAAAACGACTGAATGAGAAGAATTATGTTATTTCTACATAGTTAGCAATACCAAATTTTTAAGGCAGGCAGATACAGGAAATGAAAGAGACACCGCTGGAACAGAAAATTCTGTCATGGGTCCTTTCACTAGCAGTATTTTGTTCAATTCCTGAATGCTGCAGCTGTAAACGGCACCAATTGTTAAATTACACTTTACCTTAAAAGAAGACAAATACAGTCCTTCCTCTCTTTTAGTGGTATTTATTAATCTCAGTACACACGTATGGGAGCCTCATGGAAAGCACCAGAGAGACTCCCAGAACAAAGGAATGCACAAGCTTATATACTGGTAATATTGCTGACAGTACAAAAATATAAAATAAACCAATTAGATCATTATACAAGACAATTAACCAATCAGTAATTTACCCGTAGGCTTAAAGCAGTTCACATCATTATATCTCTAGGCAGAGAGAGAAAATCGGATTCACTTCCATATTATGCATATTTCCTGCTTTCAAGCAGGCTCTTGCTTTTCAGTACTTTTCCACTATTCACAGTTCACTCAGGGTTCAAAGAACAAATACATATTAATACATGCAGAATATCACGTACTCAATTCCCTTAAACACATGCTTTTGGCCGTTCATATTCTACAGTGGGAACTAGATATCCAGTATCAAGTCATACTTCAGGCAATTTACATTACTTCAGGTCAAAACATTGTGGTAGGCTGTCTGAGCAGGTCCATAACTCAGTGCCATGAAAGGATGCTTCAACAGGGATGTATTTTGGGACATTGTCCACCAGTGGGGTACTCTTCCAATTGATCTTTTTGCCCCCCCTCTGAACAGACAACTTCCTCTGTTTTGTGCCAGAGTCTCAGGTCCTCTGGTTTTGGAAGGTGGATGCCCTCTGTTTTTCTTGGAAGGGGATTTATCTTTGTTTTCCCTCCCCTTCCCTTCATTCCATAATTCCTGTTCAAAATACAACAGTATGCTATCAAAATCTTCTTGGTGACCCCATTTTGGCCAAGACAGCATTGGTTCCCTCTACTTCTGCATTTAGCCAAGGGCAATCATCACGAGTTACCTCAGAGGATGGACCTAATCACACAACACAAGGGATCACTCATCAATCCCCACCTGTCCACTCTTTGACTGGCACTGTGAGTGATAGGATTTTGATTGTACATAGACACCGTCTTTTCTGAGAATGTGCTTAGAGTCCTGGACGAGGCCAGGAAACCCACTACTAGGAAATCCTACTTATACAAATGGAAGAGGTTTTCTGTTTGGCGTCTTTCTTGTAACCTGATCCACTTTTTCTGGATGTTTCTTTGGTTCTCTCTTACCTGTGTGAACTGCTCAGTGCTGGGTTGGCTTATTCTTCTGTTAAGGCCCGCTTATCAGCTATTTCTGCTTGTCTACCTTTATCACCTCCTTTAGCTTCTAGATTTGCTGCTAAGTAGTTCCTTAAAGGCGTCCTGTATATTAGGCCTCCCAGGAAGCCTGTTTTTGCTTCCTGGGACCTTAATTTTGTTTTAGGAAAATTGACCAAGGCTGCATTTGAGCCTGCAGCTTCAGCTTCCTTCATTGCTCCTGGAAGACTGTTTTGTTGGCCCTTACTTCTGTCAGATGGGTGTCTGAGCTTTAAGCCCTCATGGCTTGTCCTTATTTTTTGGTGTTTCATACAGACAGGGTGTCTTTGTACTAATCCTTCTTTTATGCCTATGGTGGTGAATAAGATGTCCCTTAATCCGTCTGTTCATTTGCCCACTTTATTTTCATTTCTATGCAATCTGCCAGTGAGAAAGTGTTCCACATGTTGGATGTGCATAGACAACCCAGATTTTATTTAAATAAAACTAAGACTTTTCGTAAATCTGATCAGCTCTTTGTTTCTTTTCATCCTAGGTCCTTAGGCTTGGCTGTGTCCAAGCAAATTATTTCTTCTTGGATTTCTAAAGACATTTATTTTTGTTATTCCTTTCATGGTAAGAGCCTTCCTTCTTCTTTTAAGGCTTATTTTGCTAGAGCTGTGACTTCTACTGGTGTTTTTTTTTAAGGGTTTGGATACTAACTCCATTCTCCAGGCAGATACTTGGACTTCTGAGCATACATTTACCAAGCACTACAAGCTAAATGGACTTTCCAGAGCTAGAGCTGGTTTTGCAAGGGATATCTTTCATGGATTCCTAAAGATATCTGCTGGTCTTTCCTACAACCCCTCTACTTCCTGAGCTTTGGCACTCTCGCTATTGTAATGAACACTGCAACAGTGGTAGTACAGTTGCATAGGATCATACCATAATGGCAGATGTTCTTCTTGTCATTGCTGTAATATTCACTTCCACCCTTCTCCCCCTGGTCCTTTTCTCTGCTGGATGTACTGATTACCTCTTTTCTCCTTGGACTGGCATTCCTGCTGGGGCTCTCAGTTCTTGGGATGGTTTGTCTGGACGTCACCTTTATGCCCTGTACTATGTGAGGAGCATACGTGTGACGTATGGTGTACCTTAAAGCAACCTAAAGGCTTTGGTGTACTGGCCGGACATCAGGCTGCCCTTAGCAGGGGATCCCTATTGTAATGAATACTGCAACCGTGAAGAGGACATCCACCATAATGGTAAGATCTTCCACCCAGTCAGAGGAAGATGGCAGCATTACAAATGGAAAAGCTGCACAGAAAAACAGTCATCCAGGAGGTCCTTCCAGACCAGAAAGGATTCTTCTTTGTGCCAAATAAGACAGGGAACTTGAGACCCATCCTGGATCTCAGCAAACTAAAACAATACATGAAATAGTCAACGTTCAAGATGGTCATAGTTCAGTCCATTTTGCCTATACTGTGAAAGGACAATTGGATGTGCTCAAGAGATCTTCAGGATGCGTACTATTCCATCAAAATGAACAGGCGCTGAAGAAGATATCTGCACTTCTGGCTGGGAGCCAGTCATTACCAGTGCAGAGCACTGTCCTTTGGCTTCACTATAGTCCCCAGGGTATTCACCAAATGTGTGGCAATGGTAGTAGCTCACCTGAGTCTTTTGGAATTCAGTGTGTTTCCATACCTAGACAAGTGGCTCGTAACTGCTCCATCCAGGTATCTACTTCTATAAGCAAGGGACTTACTTGCTTCAGTTGTGTCTTCACCTAGACATCACAGTCAATTACAGCAAATCTCAGCTCACACCTATGCAGAGTCTGGAGTTGATAGCTACTCATCTAGACACTGTCACTCAGGTAGCCTGTCTTCCTCCAATACAAATTCAGACACTTGGATCCCAGGTCAAGAAAGGGATCTCACATCCTTCTCTCCCAGCACATCTAATCGTACAAGCCTTGGTATCCATGGCAGCAGCAATCACACTAGTTCGTTTAGCCAGGTTTCACATGCAGATTCTGCAATGGACTCTGTCAGTACAGTGGTCTATTCTTCAACAGCCCTTATTTGCTCCAGTGAAAATCACACAGTCTTGCAAAATATATCTTCTTTGGACAAAGTTTCTCTAGGCTGTCCTTTTGTTCTTCTCCTACCCACAGCCACGATGACCACAGACACCTCCCAACTGGGGTGAGGGGGCAGTTCTTGAGAAAGACTATCCATGGCATGTGGTCCCCAGAGGAAGCCAAGATGCATGTCAGTGTTCTGGGAATGAGAGCAGTCCTAGTATTGCAAGAATTTCAAGATGCTGTCCCCTCTGGAACGATTGCTATTCAGACAGACAGTTTATATGTGTGTAGTCTGGTACATCAACAAAACAGGGAGGAACCAGATCTTACCCGCTATGTTGAGAAGTAATGAGAGTGTGGCAATGGGCGATCTCTTCCGGCTGGTTTCTCCTAGCAATGCATATACTACAGAAAGCCAGTGTGATTGCAGACAAACTAAGCAGGTTCATTTTGATGCCTCATGAGTGTTATCTCAATGTCAAAGTGACAGAGAGAATTTTTTGTTGATGGGACCAGCCATGCTGTGACCTTTTTGCTTCTCCCCCGAACAACAAGTGCAGTAGGTTCTACGCTATGATCCCTCCTAAGACGGGGTCACAGAGAGATGCTGTAGTCTATGATTGGCCCTCTGGTCTTCTCTACGCTTACCCCGTTACCTCTAATCACCAGTTTTCTACAGAAAGCATACCAGTTGAAAGAGCACCGTTATCCTCATTGCACCCTTTTGGCCTCATCAAATTTAGTGTCTCTTCCTCTGGCCTAATTTTCTATGTCTGCTGTGGATACTGGATCCCAGTCCAGACCTCCTCTCTCACCCAACACGAATGACTCATCCGGATATAACAGGGCTCAAACTGATCACATGATTTCTCCAGTTGCACAGATTGCAAGACAGCCTAAGCTTTCCTCTCCAGGCCTTCATATTTTATTATATTCTCAAAAGGCTTCTACTAGAAAGATTTACAAAAGTAAATAGAAGAGATTTGCCTTTTGGACCCTTAACAGAAATGTGTACCCTTTTTTTGCCCTGTACTTATAAGTAAGGGCACAATTTATAAGTAAGGGCATGGCATCTAGGTCCAAAGAGTCATGTTCCACTGTACTCTGCCCATATCAGACCAGTCATAGAGTACATAGGTCCAAAGAGTCATGTTCCACTGTACTCTGCCCATATCAGACCAGTCATAGAGTACAGTGCTTCCTTTGGTATGTACCTGACCAGGCATATGCAGCAACTAGAGCATCCGCAAAGGTTCCTTACAAAAAGAATTCAAGATGTAACAGATCTGCCTTATGCAGAGCGTCTTAAAACCCCTTCCCACTGTCTCCTATAGATTCCTGAGGGGTGATCTATGTCTGGCTTACAAGGCATCCACAACCCCACACTTACGAATCTCATACATATTCGTAAGTGAAAGAGTACCAGAAATACAAAGTCTAGGAACCTGAATTTTGTCTGCGACTTAAACAGAACATGCTGGAGGGACAGATATGTGTCCCATAGACTACCCCTCCTATGGAACAGGCTTTCCTATCCATGTGAAGCTGAGTTCATCTATTACCCAGTTTAAGCACAACCTAAACAAGTGGCTGGGGAATAGAAAATTTATACCAGGCCTGGCACCCGTGTCACTTATGGACAGAGCTTATACGTGCTTGGCCCTCAATGTCCTGTTTGGATATAGGACATCATTATTCTTTCAGGAAAACTTGGCTAGGCTTAGAAAGCCCCCCCCCCCCCAGGTCGTTAGCCTAGTAACAGTCTCTGAATGTATACCAGCTGTACTTGAGTTTGTAGCTTCAATTTTCAATGAAGGGGCTAGTTTTTCTTCTATTAGGGTTCAGTTGGCTGCCATTTCAAACTTCCAGCCAGGTGAGAATAATTCTTCCTTAGCTTATTCTAGATTATGCAGAGCCTTTCTCGGAGGATCTTTTTTGCTTAGGCCTCAGTAAAGGATCCTACTCCTTGGCATTTAACTGTCCTGCTTCAAGGTCTGACTCAAGGCCCCTTTGACCCTTCAGCCAAGTCAGAACTAGAATTTTTGTCTTGAAAAAACTTATTTCTAGTTGCTGTTACATCAACTAGTTGCGTATCCAAACTCCAGACGCTATCTTTCAGCCTGCTTACCTGGATGTTCTTCTTGTTTCACTGTTGCAGTCATCACATTAGGGTTATCTGCTTGCAGTAGCCCTTAGTCGGCCTGATTATCAAAGTCTTGGGTCCTGCATCAGTTGCTGTCTGATCTTCCATGACGTCAGGTAGTCAGGGGTATAAAACATGCAGCCAGTGCCATTACATCAGTCTTTCTTGCCGTGCGGTGCCCGAAGCAGAAGCAGTTCGCAAGTGCCGGTCGGCCGACTCCTGAAATTTTCGTTTTCGAGTTTCAGAACCAAAGTCTTCAACTAAGCTAAGTACCCCGTTGGGGAAACTTTTTCTTGCTCTAAACCGATGTCAGTAAAAGTCAATAAAAATTGTATTTCTTGTGGAAAGCAGATACTTCATAAAGATTTTCATTTGTACTGCATTCCTTGCTTAGGCCCTGACCATGACGTACCTTGCTGTCAGTTTTATGCCATATTTAAACAACAAACTGTTCGTCATCTGTTTATTTACACTTCTAAATATTTTGGTACTCGGTTCAGTTATCCAGAAATGGCTTCGGTAAGCCACTCGACTACCGATATTCCGAAAAAACGCAAAGATAAGACAGACTGCATAGGTCCAAAGCTGCCGACGACGCTTCTCCTAAGCTAGTCACCAGTTCGCCAGTACTCAGTGAGGTGCTTTCGCAGCCCCTGATACTGGATACTTCAGATTCGCAGGTCTGTACTGAGACCCATTCAGAGTCCGGTATGCAGTAAGATGCTTCTTCAACTGTGGAACCTGTGGATGTCTCTACCTTGGACGGGTTTGGAGCTGCTGTGCAGGCACTGGCTTCTGAGGATGTATTCAGGCCTACTGACTTGCATATTAAACTGACGCCATCTTTTTCTTCAAGGCCTAAAACTTGATACATGCCAAGAAAACCGACGCCCAGACCGCATGGTCAGGCTTCTATGCCTAAAAAACAAATGATAAGAATGGCTGAAGACCTTATTGCTGTAATCAGGGGAAGCCACCCTTCCCCCTCTAATAGACCTAGGACTGAGTATTCCTTATGATTCTTCTGATCAGGACTCTGAAATTTCTGTTTCTTCTGATGAACAGGATTTACCCTTATCTACCTATGAGGATTCTGATGCAGAGGACTCCATTCCCTCTTCTTCCCCTCCAGAGGATTTCTCTTTTGGTGAAACCTTGCAAACTCTTAGGGAACATTTTCGCTGGGAAAGCCACGATTACTCTGACTCTAAAAAGAGACTTCAGGATTTCTTACTCCTACCCCAGCACAGGCCTTTACCTATCCCCCCTGTACTAGACATTGTTGATGATGCCTTCTCGGAATCTAGCTTGGCCCCTGACTCTTTACCTCCTGTTCCCAGAAAACCTGACAGGTATTACAGGACTCCTGACTCTCACAAGTTCCTCTTTAAAAATCTTACTGTGGATCCTGAGACCATTTCACAGGGACCCAAGGGCATTAAGGCTACTACTGCCAAAAATCCTACCCCCTCTGATAGAGATTCCAGGGCGCTGGATAGATGGGGTAAGAAGGTATACACTTCTGCAACCTTGGCCATTCGGGCCTTAAACTGCCAGTTTCATATGTTAAAGTATCAGCAGCATATTATTGGATTGCTTAAACAGAAAATTATGTTGATTCCTGACTGTGCTGAAAATAAAGATTTACAGGATTTAATGCATTCTGCTGAACAAGTTGGAAAACATACTTTGCAATGTGGATTTGATTCATTAGAGGCATCTTGCATGGCTGCTGTCACTGGGTCTGTACTTAGAAGGCATGCTTGGCTTAAGGAGCAATCTTTGCCAGATCATGTTAAAGCTAAATTACTGGATGCTCCCTTAAACCAAGACCCACCTGTTTGTCAACAAAGCAGAAGAAGTACTTAAAAAGATGGAGGAAAAAGCTAAATCTATGCAAACTGTTAAAGATTTCCTGCAAGTACAGCCTCCCAGATTTAGTAGGCATTGGCCCTCTAAGAATTGGTCCTTTCCCGCCTCTTCCAGGCTTTCTCAGTCCAAACCCAGAACCAGCAGCACACCCAGGCTTCAGTCCCAAGGGACTCGCAGAACTAAGCAGTGGGGGGGCTCTCACTTCCAAAGCAGGGAGTAGTAAGACTCCCCCTATGGTAAACTGCCTCAATGACTTAACTTTAAAACTTCCAAGCCCAGCACAACTGACTGTTCCTTTAGGGGGAAATTGCCCTGCAGGCAAAAAATTGGGAACTCTTTACCCAAGACAAATGGATTTTAAATACAGTTTCCCAGGATACAGATTCCACTTCCACTCCTTACCAACCCCAAACGGTTGGCCAGATCTACCCTCAAATCAGTGGGCAGAGGCTCAAAAGCAAGTTCTCTCTCTTAAGTATCAGGGCTATTCAGCCTATCCCAAAAGAGGAAAGGGGACAAGGTTTCTACTCAAGACTTTTCCTGGTGCCCAGAAAAGACAACTCCTGGCGTCCTATCCTGGACCTCTCTATCCTAAACACATTTTTGCTGATCACAAAATTCAAGATGCTAACTCTTCACCAGCTGCTTCCTACGCTAGGCAAGGATGCCTGGTTGGCAACACTGGATTTAAAGGAAGCCTACCTGCACATCCTAATAAGGGAATCTTGCAGAAAATACCTACGCTTCAAAGCAGGCTACATGCACTACCAGTTCTCTGCACTGCCATTTGGCTTATCTACTGTGCCTAATGTATTCACAAATTGCCTAGCTCCGGTCATTGCATTTTGCAGGCAAAGAAATATTCAAATTTACCCATACCTGGACGATTGTCTAATTCAGGCAGAAAGCCAGGACATACTATTGAATCATCTGGCGTTTGTACAGAAATTGCTGACTTCTCAGGGGTACACCATAAACGAAAAGAAATCACATCTTTTACCCTGCTAACAAATTGTATTCCTGGGAGCAAGCTTGAACACAACTTCCCAGATGGCTTTCCTCACGCCAGAGAAATAAGTTCATTTTACAGCCTACTTCAAACTACTGGCCACAAAGACCCAGCTATCTGCAAGGAAAATACTGCAAGCCCTAGGGTTCATGGCCTCCTGCATTCTCCTAATTCCGTATGCAAGACTGCATATGAGGAAACTACAATGGTATCTAAAAAGCCTATGGTGTCAACATTCTCAGGATCTAGAAGCAATGATTCCTATCATACCTTGTCTACAGATAGAGTTCCTTTGGTGGGCAGAGGCCTGCCACCAAAACTAAGGGTAATGCTGCTCAATGCCAGAAGTCTCAATCTCAAGATGCACGCACTCGAGGCCCTTCTCAGTATGGAGAACATCGATGTCTGTGCTGTGACAGAAACCTGGTTCAAGGCTCCTGAGAGCACCCCAGCACTATCAGGTTTCACCTCATATCATGCGTTCCGGCCCCAAAATCCGGACAACACCAAGAAAGGAGGGGGGGTGTCCATATTCATAAAGGACACCCACACCTCAAGGTTGGTGGCAATGCACGATGCATCGGAGACCATCCAGGTGCAATTAACCATAGGCAAGACTGCTCTGCAATTTGTAGCATGTTACAGGCCACCCTCTCAAACTCAGGATCCTCACATGGCCTTCCTGAAAACATTGGAGGGGATAAATGTATCTCCAAACACCATCATACTAGGTGACTTCAACTACCCTAATATGGACTGGGAACACTACTCAAGCCCAAACACTCTAGCCCAAAGGTTCCTGGAGTTCATAAACTCAAATGCCATGGAACAACTAGTCACCATCCCCACAAGAGGAGAAAACATACTTGATCTCATCATCACGAACATGGGATCACAATGTTCAACACCGGAAGTATACCCCTCACTGGTGAGATCAGATCATAAACTAATCTCGCTGGAGGTCCTCATCCCGCCCCCACCTGAAATAAAAAGGCCACAGTGAAAAACTTCTCAAAAGCCGACTTCACACTTCTAAAAACTAGTGTGGTCTCCTTTAAGGCCCCTGAGCCAGTGGTAAACATTACTCAGACCGCTGAATCACTTACAAATGCCTTCTACCAGCACCTACAGGACTGCATGGATCAGGCAATCCCAAACAAAACTAAGACTCTTTGTACCAAAGGCAAGCGTCCAGTCTGGTGGACCCCAGCCATAAACAAGCTCTACAACAAAAGGAGGAAGTTACTACAAGATAGAGCAAAATCTTTGAAAGGTAAGACACCTTTGATCATTATAAGTAAAAAAACTAAGAGCTCTCATAAAATCATCCAAGGCAAATTTTGAGAAAAAAATCGCCAAGGACTCAAAAGACAATCATAAGGCCTTCTTTAGCTATGTTAGAAACCTAGGAGGAAATTCCCAGGTATGCTCAGAATTAGTTCAAAATGATGTGAAGATTACTGAACCTACACACATTGCCAACATACTGGCTGACAGGTTCAGTGCAAACTTCTCCCCCCCCAAAGGAGGGATATCTATACCAGAGGATTGTAGCCCCCCAAACATCTCCAACGCCCAGGTGAGAACTGCTCTCTCCAAGGCAAAAAACACAGCATCCATGGGACCGGATGGTGTCCCCGGCTGTGTGCTCCACGAACTCAATGAGGAATTAAACCCGCAGTTAGGACAGCTGTTTAATCTTAGCCTCACCTCGGGATACGTACCCAAGGAGTGGTGCACGGCGACTGTGGTCCCACTTCACAAGAGCGGTGCCTCCACCGACCCTGGAAATTACTGTCCCATTAGCTTGACAAGCCTTATCTGCAAAGCCATGGAGAGGATCATAATGGAACTCATAAATAAAGACATAGGGAACTTGCAGACTTTGGATCCAACCCAGTTTGGCTTTGTCAAAGGCAGATCATGCCTTTTAAACGTGGTTGACTTTTTCGAGACAGTCACCAAGGCCATTGATGGGGGAAAGGCAGTCCATACAGCCTACCTCGACCTGGCAAAGGCCTTCGACACAATACCCCACTCAGGTATCATCGAAAAATTCATCAGCTTGAATGTAAACCCATACATCACAAGATGGGTTGCAAACTGGCTAAGTGACAGAACCCACAGGGTCATAGTTGCTGGAGCCATGTCAGACTCAAAGCCTGTCACAAGTGGTGTCCCACAGGGCTCAGTCCTGGGTCCACTCTTGTTCGGCATCTACTTTTCTGAAGTACAAGCAAACACAGGAGGGTTATGGCTGACAAAGTTTGCAGATGACTGCAAACTGGGCCATAGTCGAAAACACATCTGACACAGATATCCTTCAGAAGGGCCTCGCAGAAACGGATAACTGGTGCCAGAGCCATGGCCTAAAGTTAAACGCCAAGAAATGCATAGTCATACCCTTTGGGAAAAACAAGGTTACCACTAGCTACCATATAGGTGGCAATCCACTGAGCACAGAAGAAGTCATCAGGGATCTGGGGACCCAGGTTGACAGTAGCCTTCGCTTTGACACTCATGTTGCTAAAGTAGTTAGGAAAACCTTCTACATTGCCCACCTGATCATGAAGGGATTCACATCTAGATCAAGGGAGGTCATCGTCCCCCTGTACTCATCACTCATTAGACCTATGATTGAGTACAATGCCCCATTCGAATGTATCTGACCCTACACCTGCAGCAGCTGGAAAGGCCCCAAAAGTTCCTCACCAAAAGGATAAAGGGTCTCAAAAATATGTCTTATGCTGCCCGACTGAAAGAACTCCAGCTCTATTCAGTCTCATACCACTTGCTCAGAGGTGACCTGTGCCTGACATATAAGGCCATGTCAAACCCAGATTTGATGAATATGCTTCACCTCAAAAATCTAGATCCCTCAGAACCACAAGGGCGGAGACTTAAACCTTGACACGGTTATTAATAGAACGTGCTGGAGGGACAGATTCATCACCCAGAGACTCCCTATGCTGTGGAACAAAATCCCGGTACATGTGAGGCAGAGCACCTCGCTGGTCTTGTTCAAGAGGAATCTTGACCAATGGATGGGAGATCGCAGATATACCCCAGGGATTACTTCAGTGTCACTGCTTGACAGAGGCACAGCAAAATAATAGGCATAGTTTTATTCAAACTAAAGGTGTGACGAAAGCCACATAACTATGGGCTAGGCTTATAAATGCCCTTGGGCAGATAGCCTAGTATGAACCTATGAACCTATGGGACTGCCATTCACTCTACCCCCTGCCACCCAAACCCTAACAACAGACGAATCAGACTATGCATGGGGGGCTCACCTGGCAGGGAAGTGCATTCAGGGCAGATGGAACCCAAGTCAAATGCACCTGCATATCAATCAAAAAGAAATGTTAGCTGTACAGAATGCTCTGACAGCCTTCAAGGACCACATTCTTCCAGGACAATTAATGGTAAAGACGAACAACACCATTGTTATGTGGTACATAAACAAGCAGGGGGGATCCCACTCATACCCTCTCTGCAGACTAGCCATGGCTCTGTGGAACACAGCCTTGAGCTACCAAGTGCACCTACAGGCTCAATTCCTGCCAGGAAAGCTAAATACACTGGCAGACAAACTAAGCAGAAATCTCAGGGACCCACACGAGTGGAAACTAGAACCAAAAATATTCAACATGTTGAGAAACAAATGGGGAAGCCCAGAGATAGACCTGTTTGCCTCCCCCCAGAACTACCAATTGGACAAATTCTGCACAAGGACTTCCCACAAACAAGCTTGGAAAGTGGATGCCCTGTCCCTCACCTGGAAAAACCTGTCAGTTTATGCCTTTCCCCCTCTGCCTCTCCTCTCCAAGGTACTACTAAAGATCAAACAGGACAAACCAAGGACGATACTGATTGCACCAGACTGGCCACGCCAACACTGGTGCCCCCTTTTGCGCAGTGTGTCACTGCTGGCACCATGGCACCTGCCTCAGACCCCTGCCCTGCTGTCCCAGCAGGAGGGCCAGATTTTGCACCCACAGCTTCGAACCCTGAACCTGGTAGCCTGGCTAATTACCTGATCTCTCTGTTACCATCCCTCAGTAAGCAAGTGCTGGATGTCATTCTGGAGGCAAGGAGGCCTAGTACTAGAAAATCATATGCTGAAAAATGGAAAAGATTCTGTTTCTGGAACCAAACTCAGGGGATGGGCACAGCAGTGCCCAATTTACCTCAGATTCTTCAATACTTAACTGAGATGCTTCACAAGGGCCTTTCCTTTTTCTCCATCAAAATTCATGCCTCAGCTATTTCAGCTCATTACAACACAGAACCACCTCTCTTCTCTCATCCACTGCTGAAGCAGTTCCTCAGAGGGGCCAAAAACTTAAGACCACACAGGAGAGTCCCTACTCTAGCCTGGGACCTTAACTTTATATTGGAAAAACTCACTCTACCTCCTTTTGAGCCATCTGCAAATGCAGAGTTGAAATCCCTTTCTTGGAAAACAGCCTTCCTTTTAGCCATCACTTCAGCAAGAAGGGTGTCTGAATTACAGGCCCTCATGGCAGTGGAGCCTTTCATCATCTTTCATGTGGACAGGGTGTCCCTCAGGACCCATCCCTCCTTCATGCTCAAGGTGGTAGCCAGTGTGGTCCTTAATCAGTCTATTCATTTGCCAACCTTCTTTTCTAATCCACAGAACAAAGGGGAATGAATTCTGCACTCCTTAGATGTACGCAGATAACTTAGATTTTACTTGGACAGGACTAAACCTCTCAGGAAATCTGAACAGCTGCTGGTTGCATTTGCAGCAGAGGGGAATGCCATTTCAAAGTAAACCATTTCTAAATGGATAGGCCTTTGCATTCATTTCTGCTATAAGCACCATGGAAAACCTACCCCACAGGGGATAAGACCACATTCAACCAGGGCTGCATCTACCTCTACAGCCTTTCTCAGAGGTGTCCATACCAGGGACATCCTAGAAGCTGCTACCTGGATTTCTGTACATGCCTTCACCAAGCATTACCATTTGCCAATTTTCTCTAAATCCAGAGCTGGCTTTGCCACTGCAGTCTTGCAGGGCCTTATAGCTGGAACTAATGCTATCTGATTTCCTCCTCCCATCCTTAGCTTTGGGAATCTACCCAAATGTGATGACTGCAAAAGTGAAACATGAAGAACATAGTACAGTTGTGTACACTTACCATAAATGTAGATGTTCGAGTGTATTCACTGTTGCAATCCTAGTTACCCTCCCTCCAGCCCCCTGACTTCTATTGGCTATACCTCTATTCTTGTTTACTATGCTTAAAGCTTTTTGGTGTATTTGTCTTTTTGTTGGAGGTATAACCTTGTATATATAATTGCTTCCCATTATGGAGGCACCTGACATCTGGTGCTAGAAAAACTGATGTAATAGCGTTGGCTGCATGCTTTATACCCCTGACTACCTGACGTCATGGAAGATGAGAAAGGTACCGACGCAGGACCCAAGACTTTGATAATCATGCTGACTGAGGGCTACTGCAAGCAGATAACCCCAATGTGATGACTGCAACAGTGAATACACTCGAACATCTACATGTATGGTAAGTGTACGCAACTGTACTTTTTCCATAAAGAGGGAGTTTCCTTACGAACCAGCCCATCTTTTTTACCTAAGGTAGCTTCTGAGTCTTAACATCAACCAGGTTATTAACCTCCCAGTTCTCTTTCCATATTTCTCAAATAAGGGAGAGTACATGCTCCACCTTTTGGATGTTAATAGACAACTTTGTTTTTTATCTCCTTTGTGCCAAAGTTTTCCATAAGACTGGCCAGTTGTTTGTATCTTTCTCACATAAAACATTGGGCATTCCAGTTTCTGAATTTACTCTGGCCAAATGGTTAAATGATTACATATATTTTGTCTTTAGTAAAATAGGGCTGTCCTTGCCTAAGCCCCATAGAGCTTATTCCACAAGGTCTGTGGTTGTATCCTCAGCCTTTTGGCCAAGAACTTCCATAGATGACATTTATGTGACTGCCACTTGGTCCAGTGCTCATACTTTTATTGCTCATTACAAACTGGATTTCGTTTCTAGTAACATGGCTGTTTTTGGCTCCACAGTACTCTGAAATATCCTTCCATGAAGAGACCACCCAAGGTTCTTCTAGCTGGGGACTGTGTCCCATCAGTTGAGGATTCAATGAAAATTATATCTTCAGATAAATAAGTTACATATTCATCATAATGTTACATCTATATTGTCCATTTCATTCTTCCTCAACTTTCCATCATCCTAACCCCCTTCCTTTTGCTCCTGGAGAGACCTAAGGGATATCATTTTGGAAACTATGATTCCTGGTTTAAGCTCCAGTTCTAGTCCTTTAGTCTATAAAGGTTCCATGACTTCTTAATTCTGAGTTAAGTTCTGCCACATCCATATCCTCTTATATCCACCTATCATGAGATTCCACAAGGTCCAGTCCTTGTTACTGTTTTGCTCTTAGTCTTCATAAACAAGTTTTCAAGTGAATTATTTCACCTTCCACTTTCCTGTGTACTGGTGAGATAGTTTTATTCAGGTTAAGCCTTTCCCAGGCCATCTCACAAAATCATCTAGAGACAGATTTCCATTCACTCATTAATTGGATCAGTGCTAAAAAAATACTTGTAAAGTCAACTCAAACAAAACCCATGCTATTTGAAACATACTAGATACTCTTAAAAGTTCCATTCTCCCTGGAAATTAAAGATCTTAACAAAGTTACTCTTGAGACATCAGCCTCATTCAAATGCCAAGGTGAATGGCTTGACCAAGCCATGAACTTTCATCTCCACATTCAAAAAGAGCAACATTAACTAACTCTTGCCCTAGCCAGAAAATCTCATTTTCTGTCCTTTTCTGCTTGCTCTGCTATAGGAAAAAAATCCATTTGGCTCAATTTCTTTATGATCTTCATTTAATAGCAGCTGCCTCAAACAGAAACATTACAACTGTACAAAATATTTCCCGCAAAATGTGGAGAATACATCACTGTTTCTCCCAACAAGAACATCACTGCTTAACTGTTAGTAAGGTCAGGTGGCTCCCCATTAAACAAAAGAGCAGACCCTCCTACTGGGATCTCGGTTATTTAAACCATTACAGTTGGAAAGCTTCTCTCCCCTAGCCACCAAGCTAACTATGGAAAAAAACTGAGAGAATAAACTCACCCAGGGACAATTGTACAACCTACAGTGTCCCCAATCCACATCATCGCAATTCCTTGATGAAAGTTCTGGCAGCCCCTACCCTTTCATCTCAAACTCTTGATTTCTTACACCAGATTTCACTCACAATTAAAATTGTGTCTTTTCAGCCAGGCTAAATGCATATGTCTCCTCTCAGGCAGTATCTCCTAACCTCCTAAGTTTCTTGTCCTCCCTTATCATGTCAGTTGGTTCTAATTTTTACTAATGCTGAGCAAATCTCATCTTTTTTCTTGCTTTGCAGTCCTCCATAACTTCTTTATGCCTTCCTACTTTTTAAGTCTAGTCCAAAATTGTGTACAGATTTCTCAGAAGCAATCCGTAGAGGTCATTGCATTTTTACTGCTAAATTGTACATTATGTGCATGACTAATCTTGTTCATTGAGTGTCAGTACTTTGCTCTAATGTCTGTTTTTACTTTTTCAGTTATGTGCAAATATGTTTGTCATACCTCTCAACCTCTTACTGAAAAAAGTCTGGACAAACCCTGACAGAATGGGGGGACAAAGGCCCAGAAATAGAGACAGATTTTAAATACTGCTCTTATAAACTTTGAAAGTTGCTAAAATAACAGGATTTGTCTTAGCATGCATTTTTCTGATGGGCATGCAGTCTGAAACACAAATGTATGTCATTATTTAGTGACTTCAGTCCTCAGATCATCCCAGTAATTTGCCAGAAAATCATACATTTTTATTAGGAACAGACCAAAAATATGAGGCAAAAATCTGGACATTCTGCAAAAATCTGGGCAATTGAGAGGTATGATGTTTGTGCTTTGTTATACTATTACCTCTGTAATCTCCTAGCTGATCCTGAACCTGAAAATGGTCCATGAGATCAGGGCTGTAGCCTCCTTAACAAATATAAATAAATAATAAACAAACTTACAAAATAGTCTTTTGTGAATGCCATAAATCTTGAGACATAAAGAATGGAAAATGGATGCTAGTATGCATATGGAAAAAAAGATGGAAAATGCATCCCCCCATAGTCCATATTTTTTTGAAGCTTCATCTGTCATACTTTATCTAGCCTGCACTACATGAACTATGTATAAATTCAGTGTCAATTGAAGTGATTGAGAATCGATAGGGGAGAGAACTAAATATGCTGCTGTAAGTGTCTGCTTTTGACTTTTAGCTCCATGGAAGCGACCAAGCAGACTAGTGAGACATATTGGCCAGTTTCTTGAGCCCCTCTTCATTGACAAAACAATTGCATAAACATCCCCCAAGTTGCTGTGTTTTCTTAAGTGATTATATTTAGTAAGGGGTGTGAATAGCAATGCCCCCACATAGAGTGCAGCAGCATGCATGGGTTGCCTTTTTATGATTTTCTGTTCTGCATTTTATAGAACTGTCCTGTTGAATAGAACTGTCCTGTTGATGAAAACAGACTTGAGGAAGCATCCTTTATTTCTAGTGAGAATCACATGGAAGGGAAACGATTTGAAGTTTGTGTAGTGTGAGTAAACTTTGACACAGGGAGAATCAGGGTGGGCATTTGAGTTTATTTTACAGAAAATGTAGTAAAACAGTATATCATTTCATTTGATACATTTTAAATTTGTTAATAGTTTGAAATTAAGATAGAAGAGATTGAAGGGTGTAATGGTCTTTGAATCAGTTGACTGGTAGGGAGATGAGATTAGGGTGATGGCGTGGAAAGCAATAGCTCCTAGAGTCAGAGCCACAAAAACAACTTGGATACATACCTCTCAACTGTACAGATTTTCACAGAATGTCCAGATTTTTGCTTTATATTTTTAGTATGTTATAAAATTTGTGGTTTTCTGGCAAATCATTGAGGCCTGAAGTCACTAAATAATACGAAATAATGACAGAAAATTGAGTTTAAGACTTTATATCTTTCAGAAAATACATAATAATGCAAAACCTGTTATTCTAGGAAATTTTTAAGTTTATAGGAGTAATATTTAAATTTTGTCCCTATTTTTGAGTTTTTGTTCCCCATTCTTTTTGGCTTTGTTCAGATTTCTTGCATGGAGAGGTTGAGAGGTTTGCTTGGATGACACAAATATGTGTAGTGTTTTGTGATGCCCTTCATTAAAAAAAAAAAAACACTGTGTTGTGTATAAAGTTGTACCATATGGAGTTTTCGGGTTTAATACTGCCTCTCATAAGAGGAGTATTTTGTTACTTGCTCCAGGATTTACCTTGTTAGAGAAACAATATTAAGAAAGCATCTATGCAAAAAACTTTGCGCTGTGCAGGTTGAAGTCCCAGATAAGCAACACTTCTTCCGTATACAGCCATCTGCTGGATGATACTTGTTAAAATCTCTTCTAACTCAGCCTTCTGAACTGAAGGCTTGCAAACCCAGAACGGTATTAGAAAAGTTTTCGGATAATTTTACATCTCCCTGTATTTCATGCATTTTATGCTGTTTCACACTTCTGTGTTTTATAATAACCTTGTCTTTTTACATTAGGGTGTAGCCCAGAATGGAATATAGTGAGCTTCTCTTTAAGCATTTAAAGGTGTATTGATGTGTTATTAATCTGACCAGGTTTCAGCTTGAAGTTTCAGCAGACATAGCATGTTATTTAGAAGACTGTAGTCCCAAGTAGTAGTTACTGCTGTTGGAAGAATTGTAAATTTACATGCAAATCATATTGAAATAAATGAGCTGTATTCTATGCTATGTTCATAGAGCTTGTCAGAACCAACACAGTGATTTCCCAGAGTAATTTTAAGTTGTAGCTCAGCCATTATGTCTTGTCTTTGTATCTTCTTTACAGATAAGAGTTCCCTCTTTTCAAGTGTGGACAAGCGCTATTAATTGTTTTTACTATACTGATTTGTTTCAGACACTGAAGAGGTAACTGCTACTCAAAATAAGAAGGTGATGATGGCCTTGATTCAGTCTCTCAAAGCCTTAAAGCCAATGTAGAAAGGGGTTGGCTTCCAGGTAGTTACAGACATTACATTAGTCTTGAATCTATCGCCATTTGCAGGCTAGCCATCAGTGTCTAGGGCATGGCTGTCGATGACCCTAAAGGCAGTCTACATTCCTTTATATCAAACTGCAATGATAGATCAACTCATAAGGTCAAAAACAAAGCTATGGAGATGGATGTTACACAGAGAAATTATCCTTCATCTACTACATCAGTGGGGTATTCTAGAGAAAGACCTGTTAGAATTCATGAGCAATAAACAGCTGAAAATGTTCTGCTCAAGAACATCCAACAAGGAGGCTTGGGCACTGCATGCCTTCTCCATCAAATGAACAAGTCTCTCCTTATATACATTCTCTCCTACCTACTTACTTCCAAGGATGACATAAAATGCAATAGAAGAGAGGCCAGAGATGCTATTGGTAGCATCCATTTGGTCCAAACAGCACTGCTTCTCCCTCTTCATGGAAATGTTTAGAGAGAAACCTCATGCTCTACCAATGCTAGCGGAACCTCTGTCTCAGGACAAGAGGGCTATTCTATATCCTAGCCTGGAAACTATCTGTAGCTCACAGCCTCAGTGATCTAACACTGTTGCTCTTCGAGTACCAATTAACAAAGGATGCGATCATGTGCAGAACATACTTAGGTATGCTTGAAACCCATCCACTAGGAAACCCTATCTTAATAAAAACATTCTCCCAGTTTGTGGCTTGAAAAAAATCAGGACCCTAACATTGCACCACTGTGATACTCAGGTACTTCAGTGAGGTTTCAATTGCAGGATTAGCCTGTACTTCCATTAAACTGCACCTTTTGGCAATCTGTTTTTGTTTTTTTAACACTTCATTGAATTATCACTTGTAACATAGGCAAACTTACATTTATACACAAGTAATCAAACTGTATTAACAAATTAACATTAACAAACATTATATTTCACATATATTGTTGTATACCTTATAACCTAAGCAGCATTCCATAAATTATTCAATTCCTGCCCCCTTGTTTTTTTAAACAAGAAGCATCTTTCCTGCCATTGGGTCTGCCCTTGATATGTCTGCTACATGTCAAACATTTCCTAGGAGTACACTTGAGACCACATAGAAGAATTGATGTTCAACATTCAGATCATTGTTGCAGTAGCCTGAGCTATTCATATCCTACCTCTACCATTAGCCAGCTTTCAGAGCTTTAGCCCGCCTTCCAAGTGCTCTGTTAGGAGCTCAACAGGAGCTCCATATAAATCTAGATCACCAGTTTCTTCAGAGCTTTGTTGCCACTGAAGAGCAGTCCTTCGGTGAGGCACTTGGAACTGTTGGTCAACTAGCAGTCATTAAAGCTGGGCAGATAACTTCTCCTTTAGGAAAAGCTACCACTGGAATTAATTTTATGAGGAAAACTTGTGTTTTTCTGACTAAAATGTTTATTAATCAGATGTTTTTTGGACTGTCATTGTTTTTCTGAGGGAGTTTGTGTGTAAATGCTTATGTTAAATTGTTGTGTATTTAAGAAAAAGGGTTCTATTTTTTGACAGAATTTTCCTACAGGCTTGTAGGTTTGTGTCTTTGGAGCAGGATATTGTGCTAGTGGGAGATGCCAGTGGTTTAATTACATCTGTACCACTTGTTCTATACCCTTTATCTGACATTTCCAAGCTTTTCTCTCTGCCTTCAAGGTCTAAAACTCAGATAACCTGTGAAGCAGCTACTAGATTCTGTGGTTTTACCTGCTCTTGTCCACAAAAAAAGAAGAAAGTTGTTAAGGAGTCTTTGGGTGTCAGTTTGGCTCCCGTTGAGCCCCAGCTGCTGGTGGTTGACTCTGCAGACTGCTCATTTTTTCCCCTGGTCCCTCTGGTGTTGTACCTACAGCTACCAAGGACTAGGGGATGACCGTAATCTCCGTGGCTGTAGGGATGTTCTTAGCAGGCAAGGAAGAACCACTCTTGTCAGTCTCAGTGGAAGGAACAGTTGGAGAATCTACACTTGGGTCAGATAGGGAACCTGAATTTGGGATGAGTTTGCCTTCTTTGGGTCTGTCATTTTCCATGGGACTTAATAGGAAAAGTGAACACAGTGAGAAAATTCTGTCACCTCCTGTTTCTATTTCTGTGGACAATGAAATAATTGGTAATGAGCTAATTTCTGCATTTTTCTTGCCTTCTGTATCTTCAGGCAAGAAAAGAAAAGGAAAGACAAAATAATTCCGTATCTTTCTGACTTTGATTTCAGATCAGAAGAGCAGGTGATGCAGGGGGATGGTTATACTTCAGGGATTTCTTCTCAATCTAAAGAGTCAGTTTCTGAGGAAAGTATGACTTCATATTTCCTTTTGAAGATTTATCTTTTTCTGCGACTTTATCTAAGGTGAAAGAGAGTTATTTTTTTCCATTTGGACTAGAATAATATTCCTGTTGTACAGAAAATGTATTATGATTTGTTACAGTTGGGTATGCCTAAATTTGCAGTTGTTCCTCCTGTTTTGCCTGTTTTAGCGAATGTTATCCTCACCTCCTCTAGTTTTCTTAATAGTCAACCTCTTGCTTCCAGGAAATCTGACAGGTTAGCAGGGTACCCTGGACTTAAAAGTTTTTATTTTCCAACCCTAAAGCAGATCTAACAGTAATGTATATATCTAAAATGCTTTTGTTAAACAGAGTACTGCTGCAGACCCTATTCCCTTTGATAAGTTGTGGACAAAAGTGTATTCTTCTACTAATTTAAATTTCAAGATTTTAAACTGTCAGACTAATATGTTAAAGTATTACCTTTTATCTTCTGAAAATATGCAAGAATTAATTGTTAGCCTTCCTTTATCGAGGTCAAAATAATCCTTGGAATACCTCATTAAAATCTCCTTCTTACATTACTAAGCATAATTTAAATTGTGCTTATAATGCAGCTGATTCAAGGTCTGTATTGGTTTGGCTTTATTCTCAAAACTTTCCTGAAGATGTTAAAACTGAAATTTTAAATTCTCCCAAAGATAATGAATTTCTGTTTAACCCTGCAGAAGCCGGGGTGCTCAAAAAGTGTGATAAAAGTTGATTCAAGGGGTGACTCGTATAATTCAACCCTCTTTGCTTTAAAGCAAATCTGAATTTTCCTTCTTCCTCAGCTTCCTTTTTCAGTAAGCAGTTTAAGCAGAAAGGACCCCTTAAACAGGAGTTTCAGAAGCAATGACAAAGAGGCTCCAAAAAAGAAAGGAGAAGCCTCTAAGAAAACAAGGACATTCTTCTCAATCAGCATGACTGCTTGCCTGCTGAGGCCCTCCTGTTCCACCCTGGCAACCTCTCCATATTAGTGATGCTTTGTCTTCCCCTGTGGTACCAGATTATGACAGACAAATGGGTTTTAAATGTAATTCAGCAGGGGTACACCTTGCAGTGGCACCCCCCCTTTCCAGGGGGTTCCTCCTTGCCCTTTGAACCAAGTCTGTTGTTTCCTGCTATTGCACATCAGATGTTTACTCAGTGAGTAATAAAACCAATGCCCGCCTGTCAAATGGGCATAGACTTATTCAAGGATTTTTCTGGTATCAAAGGAGGAAGGATCAGGAGGCCTATGCTGGACCTTTCCTGTCTAACTCTTTTTCAAGATTCCATAGTTTAAATGCTTTCTCTCTTTCATTCCCCTTTGTCTCCAGTTTCCATGGTAAAGCCAGACTTAAAGGGATGCTTAACATCACATGTCTATTACCAAACTGTTCTCAGACATTTTTTTAAGATTTTCTATGTTTGTCTTACATTATCAGTTATCTGTCTTACTGTTTGGATTTTACATTGCACAAAATATATTCACCAAGTGTTTGGCTGCAGTAATTGCTTATTGCAGACTTCAAGGCATTAACATCTTTCAATATTTGAATGATTGTCTTATCTTTACAGACTTTCTCCAGCTATCAGGAGTCTTTACAAACTGTTAAGATTCTGTTACTCCATCTGGGTTTTCAAATCAGTTTACAAAAAATATTCTCTCATTCCTTCTCACAAAATTGTATTCCTGCAGTGTCATTGATTCTGCCCTGTAAAGAAACTTTTTTCCCCAAACAAAATAGAAGTGTTGCAAGACTTCCCAAGTTTCCACTCAAAGCCTTGCTCACATTAGACAGGGTTTGCTTGATACACCCCATCCTGAAAACTCCAAATGTTATGTAGTCCAATATCGCCTACATTCTTACCCGTGAGTTCGGAGTCGAATGTCGGCTCCGACTTGGCCATACTTTAGCTCAAAGTCTTTCAATTGGCTGGGCTAAGATGGTATCCCATGCTGCACTGCTCTCTATCCCCAGATCTCGTTTGCTGCTCATGTAGCTCGGACATGGTCTCGCTCTTAGCTGGGGCTAAGTACTCTTTTCTTCTTTATAGCAGAGAAGTTTTTTGCAAAAAAAAAAAAAACCTGCTATTTGTGTGTGTATCCTGAACTGTGTTTGTGGAAAAGTTGTTTTTCTTTTTTAGCATGTTCTTGTGGTATCCCACTAGCTGTTTCCAACGGGCTAGGCCCATTTCAGTTAGAGGACCTAGTCTGTCCCCTTGCTTACCTTGTGTGCTAACTTTATTTCCCTTGGGCTAAAACCGTTTAAATTAGAGGAATTAGTCCTCCCTCTTGCTCTTGTGTTCTACGACCGTTTTAGTTAGAGGTCTTTGTGGTGTACTGTCTGTTTGTTCTGTTCCCGCGCTTGTAGCTGATTGACCGTTGGTCTGGTTGTTGGGTTCGTTACTCGTTTTTGTGGTGACTATGTCTAAAGATATTAAGGAGCATAAGCCCTCTGGCTTTAAGAAGTGCACGAAGTGTAGTTATAAGATGTCCATCACTGATGGACACTCTGTTTGTGTGTACTGTCTGGGAGCGATTCACCTCTAGGAATCATGTAGTTTTTGTCATGCCTTTAGCCCGCGTGTTCTTCAGGAAAGGAAGAACAAATTGATTTTGAAGGGACTTCTGAAACCCTCCTTCGAGGAAGGTTTGGAGAGTGCTTCCAGCTTTAAGTCTTCTCCATCAAAAACTAAATCTTCCAAGGCTAAAAAGCGATCCCCGGCTCCATCAATATCCTCGGAACCACCGGAGAAAACAGCTAAATCTTCAATGACATCCTCGGCTCCATTGTCCTCGGGGCCACAGGAAGTGTCAGTGTCTATGAAACCTGCTTCGGCCCCTATTTTCTCGGAGCCTGTTCGGAGCCAGTCGCCTAGCATTAGGCAGGTGTCTCCTTCTCGCAGGTCTCCTTCAGAGAGGAGGTCTCGATCTCCTTCCCTATCCTCCAAATCCTCCAGGACCTTATCGGATGTGGACATCGATAGAGTGGTGCAGAGACTTTTTCAGTCACCGGTACTGACTAAATTGTTTTCGGCTCCGACCCAGTTGGCTCCGGAGCCGGTCCCTCTACCTACATCGATACTTCCTCCTCGGAGCGCATCTCAGCTTTCGGAGCCGGAGTGCTCTGCTCCGTTTGATGTGCCTAGGTCGGTTCTGACAGCCCCTCCTGGCTTATTGGTTCCAACGTCAGCTCCGACCCCATTGGCACCGTCCACGGGGTTCAGGACTCAGGATTCCTCGGTCGGACCCGAGGTAGAGGCTTCGGGACACCTCTCGGCTCCTAGCCTCCCTCTCGGTGCTTCGGCTCGGGGAAGCCTGACTCCTGTCTTGGCTTCGGACCTGGTCCCTTCTGATCCAAGGTCTTCCATGGCTGGTCGATCTTCGGACCCGGGAGGACCAGCTTTCGAGGCCATGTGGAGCACTCTGGCCAGGTCGTCAGCGGCATCATACGGTTCGGACACTCTGTCCCCTACAGCACCGGTGCAGGTCTCTGATCACCCTCTAACTCTTGACAGCAGAGCCCCAAGGCCTCAGGGTACCCCCACGAGTGGTCCCCATATTTCTGAGGGCCCCTCAGAGTTTTTGCCTGAGGAGCCACCCAGAAAGAGAACGTGCAAGAGGAAGCACATAGATTCCCAAGATGAGTCTGTCACGTCAGACACTGACCTCGAGGAATCGGAGGGGGTCCCCTAAGTCATCCTCTAAGGATGTTTCTTTCTCTGACATCCTAGAGATTTTGAAGCAAAGAGGTGACTGGCCATCCAAAGCCCCCTCCAAAGAGGAGTCGGTGTTCCTGAAGGCCTTTGGTGCTCAGCCCTCCACCTTCTGGGTGTCTCCACCCTTCGACGAGCTTCTGGATCTGGTTTGTCGAAGGGTGTGGGAAACCCTTGACTCTGTGGAGCAGTCCCCAGGAGACCCAATAAATTTTTCTCTGTCCCTTCTGATAAGGAATGTCTATCCAAGGGAGTCCCTGTGGATGCCATGGTGGTGGCAGTGGCCACCAAGAAGGAATTGGCTGAAACTTCTTCCACCATCCATCCCCCTAACAAGGAGTCTAGGACTATGGACCGGTACAGGAAGTGTACGTTTTCTTCAGCAGCCTTTACTTTGCGGTCACTGAATTACTTATCACACTTTACACGGCTCCAGAGAGATTTCCTAAAGAAGCTTGGAGATACTCTAACGGGTAGCGTTTCTGAGTCAGTGGCTCAAAGTCAACGCTCAGATGTCTACCCTCAATTCTATTGCAAACTACTCCATGAGGCTGATCTCTCACGCAGCCGATGGAGCGAGTAGGGCAGCAAGTTCAGGAGTCGCTCTGAGGAGACATGTCTGGATGCACCTTTGTCATTATGCGGAGACCTTCAAGTCTACATTCACTGACGCTCTGTTTGATGGTTCCTCTTTGTTCGGAACCAAGGTGAAAGACACTCTCACTAGATGCGAGCAAGAGGGAAAAACTCTGTCTGCCGTAGGAGTCCATTTTTCCCTTCCCTCTAGGCCTTATCCCAAGGCCCAGAGGTGTGGGAAGATGTGGTTCAAAAAATCACAGAGGTTTTTTTCCCGATGCACAAGGTAAGTCCCCCTACAGAGGCAGGGGAGGGGGTGGTTATTCAGGTAGACACCGCCCTATGGGCAGAGGAGGCCCTCGTAACTCGGGAGACCGCGATTCCTTTTGTGGTTCTCCCGACCACTGCTCCTGATGGGAGGCCCGACTGTGCATTTCCGGAGCCAGTCGGGGGTTGCATCTCACTATACCCGGTGGCCTAGCAAGGTATCACCCAGGACCAACCTGGAGGATGTATCATTCCTTTCTCATCAACTCCCCCTCCAGTCAAGAAAATCCCGGATATTCCACCCAGTCAAAGGGATTCCGCAGCTTCAGAGGTTTCAAAGCTGCTAGAAAAAGGAGTCATCCAACATGTCCCCTCAGACCAGATCGGATTAGGGACTTACTCCAGATTCTTTTTGGTGCCGAAAAGGACAGGGGACCTGAAACCCATTTTGGATCTCAGCCGATTGAACACCCATGTGCAAAAGTCCAAGTTCTGAATGGTCATGTTGCAATCTATTCTCCCATTGTTGGGAAAAGAAGTGTGGATGTGCTCCATCGACCTCAGGAATGCTTACTACCACATAAAGATGGACAGGGCATCCAGAAGTCACCTATGCTTCCGGCTGGGAGCCAGTCACTTTCAGTTTCGAGCCCTGCCCTTTGGTCTCACCACAGCCCCCAGGGTGTTTACCAAATGCATGGCAGTGGTGACTGCTCACTTGAGACGTCAGGGATTCCAAGTGTTTCCATACCCAGATGACTGGCTCCTTACTGCCACCACCAGGCATCTGCTACTTCAGACCAGAGACACTACTATCAACCTATGTCAACAGTTGGGCATCACCTTGAACTGGGAAAAATCTGCCTTGTTGCCCTCGCAGCGTGTCACCTTTAAAGGCACCGAATTAGACACTGTGCTCATGCAGACATTTCTACCACAGGAAAGAATCAGAGTCTTACAACAACAGATTTACGCCTTGCTCCCTCTGAGAAGAGTGAAGGCAAAATTGGTCTTCCAATTGTTGGGGACAATGGCTGCTATGATTATGTTAGTTCCCCTGGCAAGGTTACATATGAGGCTCCTTCAGTGGCTACTCTTCGCCCAGTGGTCTCTTCAACGTCTTCCACTTTCAAACCCTATTCTACTCACAGACAGTTGCAGACAGGATCTCAGTTGGTGGCTTCACACCGACAACCTCAATGCGGGAAAACCCTAAGTTCCTTCGCCTCTGGTTGCCACGGTGACTGTGGATGCCTCCCAGATGGGGGGGGGGGGCATTATCTAGGCAGGACAGTCCAAGGCACATGGCAAGAGCACGAGATGCATCTGCATATCAATGTTCTGGAGATGAGAGCAGTGCTACTAGCATTGCAAGCACTTCAGTGCTTTCTTCCTCTCGGGGCTATTACAATCCACTCAGACAATATGTCAGTGGTATGGTATCTGAACAAACAGGGAGGAACCAAGTTGTATCCCCTTTGCAGAGAGGCCATGCGAGTGTGGCAGTGGGCAGTGTCTTCCCAACGTTTTCTGGTAGCAACGCACATTCCGGGGGAAGTCCAGTGTGATCACAGACAGGCTAAGCAGAGCTATTCTGATGCCTCACGAGTGGTCCCTGAACTGTCAAGTTACGGAGCAGATTTTCTGCAGGTGGGGTCAGCCTTGCTGCGACCTTTCTGCCAGCCCCCTCAATGCCAAATGCAGCAGCTACTTCACCCTTATCCCCCCTCAGGAGGAGTCACCCAGGGACGCTCTAGTCCACGATTGGCCCTCCAGTCTACTATATGCCTTTCCTCCGGTTCCTTTGCTGTCAAAGGTTATTCAGAAAACGCAATCCTTGGGAAGCAAAATGATTCTGATTGCTCCACACTAGCCTCGTCAAATTTGGTTCCCCTTTCTCAATCCCTATCTCATGGACGCTCCTTGGATTCTGGACCCACAACCAGACTTACTGACTCACATGTCAGGGCAGCTCCATCCCTCTCTTCGGACCCTCCGGTTGACAGCTTGGCTACTCCACTTCCGTCATTAGTTAGGCTTCACCATTTTTTGCCGGATGTGGTTCATATTCTATCTTCTTCTCATAAGCCTTCGACCAGGAAGATTTATTACAGCAAATGGAAGAGATTTTCCATCTGGGCACATGCTAAACAGATTGACCCTTACACAGCTCCAATCTCGTCAGTATTGGTGTTCCTTTCTATGCTTTTCAACCAGGGATCAGCTGCCGCAACCATTAAAGTCCAGTTGGTGGCGATTTCTACCTTTCACTTCCTAGACGATCCTAGTCTAATGGCACATAGACTCTGTAAGGCTTTCCTGAAAGGCACTTTGTTGCTTCGTCCTCCTGTCTCTGAACCTGTTATGCCTTGGGACTTAAACTTTGTTCTACAGGGTCTTACTTCACCCCCCTTTGAGCCTGCAGCCACTTGTGATTTAAAATTCTTAACTTGGAAGACTGTCTTTTTGGTAGCCATCACGTCAGCCAGACGTGTTTCGGAGCTTCAAGCTTTATCAATTAAACCACCTTATTTGATTTTTCATAAGGACAGGGTTTCTCTCAGACCAAATCCATCCTTTCTTCCCAAATTAGCGTCAGTTAGTAACCTTAACCAATCCATTGAATTACCAGTGTTTTTTCCTCAATTCTCGAACAAGGCAGAATTCAAATTTCATTAGTTGGATGTGCACAGACAATTACGATTTTATTTGCCTAGAACGAAGGACTTCAGAAAATCTGATCAGCTGTTTGTTTTATTTTCGGAAAACAGAATTGGGTCTCCTGTTTCCAAAGTCACGTTGTCCAGGTGGATTTCCAGTTGTATTTC
Organism: Protopterus annectens; assembly: GCF_019279795.1. Classification (NCBI taxonomy): domain Eukaryota; kingdom Metazoa; phylum Chordata; order Ceratodontiformes; family Protopteridae; genus Protopterus; species Protopterus annectens. The sequence goes on from NC_056729.1 coordinate 344,261,117, forward strand.
TTTCATTTATACTTCAGGGAGAAGAGATTTACCGTTCCGAGTGAAGGCTCACTCTACCCGGTCTGTATCTACGTCTACAGCTTTTCAGGCCAGATTGTCTATGGATGATATTTGTGCTGCAGCTACTTGGGCATTTCCTCACACCTTTGTTACTCATTACAAGTTAGATGTGGTATCTAGAGGCAGGTCTTCCTTTGGTTCCACAGTGCTCAGGAGTATTTTTCACTGAGCCTCCCAGGATTTAGGTGCTGGGGAACGCTGTCCCATGGGTAAGAATGTAGGCGAGATTGGACTACATAACATCAAGAAGTTATGTACTCACCATAACGTTCGATGTATGTAGTCCATCTCGCCTCACATTCTTACTTACCCCACCCCCCCACCACCACCACCACCACCTTCCCCTGTCCTGGAGGATCTGGAGGTTAGGCCTGGTTTCAGTGTTCCCTTCATTCTTGGTTTGTTCTTCCTTCCTTAGGTGTTGTTATGCATGGAGAGCGAGTGCTGGTGCTCGCAGCAAACTAGATCTGGGGATAGAGAGCAGTGCAGCATGGGATACCATCTTAGCCCATCCAATTGAAAGACTTCGAGCTAAAGTATGGCCGAGTCAGAGCCGACATTCGACTCCGAACCCACAGGTAAGAATGTGAGGCAAGATGGACTACATACATCGAATGTTATGGTGAGTACATAACTTCTTGTTCACTGCCTGGATAATAGAATTTTGACACCGTTTAGGCACCTTTTTTTTTCTTAGAATGTGTAGCAGGTACTGAAGGAAGTGAAAAAAATGCCACTATAAAGTCATAGATGTGCAAGCGGAATTTTTTTTTTAGTTGGTGCCAGTCCATGAACCTGGACCCTCTTCAGGCCTGGCTGCTTCTGGTTCTTGATTATTTGTGTGAGTTACTGTCCTCTGGGCTTTCTTATTCCTCTGTCAAGGTTCATTTGTAAGCCATTTCTGCTTGGCTGCCCTTAGATTCTCCCTTTTGTAATCATTCTCGAGTTAAATGTTTTTGAAAAGGGTGTTGACATATGTATCCACCTGTTATGAAACAGATTGCTTAACCTTGGGATCTTAACTTTGTGCATGAAAATCTTGTTCTTTTGCCATTGGAACCAGCTCATCAGGCTTATTTGAGGTTTTTAACAGGGACAGCTGCTTTATTTATGTATTTATTTATTTTATATTTGTTGACCGGGCTAGTCTACCTGGATATATGTCCATTTTCAGTAGCGGCCCGGGGAGAAAAGCTCCACTAGTTATTACAAGTTTAAACAGAAATAGACAATACAGGTTATAACAGATATTATGATGGCAGCAAACCAAAATAGGTAATAAAATAATTTTTTTTTTTTTCACATGATGTGAATTACAGTAGTCAGACAATATATATGTGAAAAAATATATATACATAAATGTTATGTAAAGGGAAAGTTATCAAGGATACAGGGAAAAAATTATGGAAAAAGAAAAGAAAGAGAAGAAGAAGCAGAGTTAGTCTGGGTTATTGCAGGAGCATAGCCAGTGTTTATTGAGATACATTTTCAGTATCTCATTTCAGTATCTTTACTCATTGCTCTAACTTCTGCTAGGAGATTATTTAAGTTACAAGCACTTATGATGAAACAGCCCTACCTGATTTTTCACAATAACAGGGTCTCTTTTGAGAAATAAGCCTTTGTTTATGATTTAAGTGGTTTCAGGGTTTACCTTGATCAGGACCATTAAGTTCCATATCGTCTTCCTTGAAACCAAGAGCAAGTAAGTAAAGATTCTTTACACTGTAGATGTCCACAAGCAGCTCAGATACCACTTAGACAAAACTCAAGCCTTCAGGAATGCTGTTCAGCTGTTTTCTCCTGTTTTTATGGCAAGCAGTGTCAATGCAGACTATTTCCAGATGGTTGTTTTAGGCTGTTGCCTTTTGTTGCACTCCCTATAATAAGCTATTTAAGGAGTGTGACACATGGTTAAGGCTCTAGAGGTAGCAACTTGTTCCACTGTGCATACTTTTACAAAGCACTACAAACTGGATTCCTTTTCCAGGTCCATAATTGGCTTTGCTTGGACAAGTTTCCAAGGGTTCCAAGATTCTTAGTTTATTTTTTCTTCTCCATTCTTAGTTTGTAAGCTATGGTAATAGACCCAAATAGATTAGGCTACTGCAGAAGTAATCTAAATGATGAGCATAGCAGAGTTGTATAAGTAAACTTACCACAACAAGGAAGTGTTCTAGTAGATCACTGTTGTAGTAGCTGCCCTCCCTCCAGCCCCCTTATTTTGCCCGTTTTTCCCTTTGTATTTCCAGGGTGTTGATGTGTATACTATTATGTATATCATTTACTGTTGGGTTTGTTTCCTAGGATTATCATTTCAGTGCTTCTGCCTCCCTTTTTTCTAGGCAAAAAAAACCTCTTCTTCAATCTATGTATATAGCCCTCGTCAGGCTCCTGACAGTTATAGCACATGGTGGGAGCCCTAAAGCTTTGAAAGCTGGCTGGTGGCAAGGGCAGAGGACTCAAACAGATTAGGCTACAGCAACAGTGATCTATTAGAACATGTGCTGTTATGGCAAGTTTACTCACTCAAGTGTACTTTCCCACTTGGGACCTGAATTATATCCTTTAAAAGTTTTACAAAGCACCCTTTGAACCTGCAGCCAAAGCCTCTCTCAAATTCCTGATCTGAAAGCCAGCCCTGCTGTTACCTATCACCTTGACTAGGAGGGTGTCAGAAATCCAAGCACTGATGTGTGGAGAACCATTCTTATTTTTCCACAAGACAGGGTGAACTTCTGAACAAATCCCTCTTTTACAGCTAAGGTAATGATGGAATTTTCCCACAACCGGGCTATCTAATTACCTGCTTTCTTCCTAGTTTCACAACATGGGAGAACAAATGCTACATTGTTTTGAGGTACTATGGCAAATAAAATGTTATTTGCACAAAATCAAATAAATGAGAACTTCCAACCAGTTGTTTGTATCCTTTGCTACAGGAGTGGATGGAAGCACAAGCAATCTGTAAATGGCTAGCACACTGCATCATGCTGTAGAACATTCCTGAGTTAAACACTGGCAGGAGCTGTTTATGCTCATAACATTGGGGCAGAGCTGCAACTGTGGCCTTCATTAGTGGAGGTAATGCACATGCCATACCCCCTTCAGTAGTGCAACACTGATGATGGGTCATTCCCTGGTATACCTGCATGGCAGTGATGAGGGGGCACAGGTTCTGGGAATGTTCACATGCCATATATCTCTTATGGAGACCAACCCAATTACTGGCCATAATGTACTGCCTATATGGCCACTCTGCATAGACTGACACTTTTGAGCTGTCACTGACCATGGCATTGCAGACTTAGGGACTTATTATCAGTCTAGCTGTCATTAGCATGAACACCATGATGCATGAGAGATTATGTGGGGTGAGCAGTATCATGCAGTTAAGTAGTCTTTTCTGCATCCACACAGTGTACCACTAATGGTGTCACCTGTTGAGGACAGACAGGGTCAGAAGGCTGAGGTTAGAGTCTGCCCAGGATCTGACAATGAATCCAACTCACAATTCAACTCATAGTCTCAGGACACATTGACACTGTCTCCATCCATTCTGGATGAGTCTTCCATCCACTTCTTGAGGTGACAGCATAGCATCCTACACATTCACCCAGTAGGATGTACAGCATGGCAGTGTGCCATCCCTACCATAGAGGGGTTCTAGGGTAATTGACATACTGCCACCACTAGTACTGGAACTACAGCAGCAGACCGGTGCTTTACATTTGACATACAGATGCTCATTGTGTGGCAGACTAACAAGAATTGATGTTGTCAGCCACAGTTGCTGGTGGCTTTTGGACTCAAACAGTAGGTATAGAGTGACATCTACACACACATTGAAATGAAGATGATGGCCTCTGGGAGGATGTGGCCCTGCACTGCCAGGACCTCCATAAGACCATGGCATCCAGGGTCAGTGCAATGATTTGCCTCATGCAGACTGTGTTGGCACACCAGTGACTACCTCAGTGCAGAAGTGTTGCCATTGGTGCCCTCTACTCCACTGTTGTCCTTGGCAGTGGTCTGTATGTTTACCTGTAGTGGCCACCTTGAATATGGCCATCACAGAAAGGATGGAGTGGTTCATGTGCAACCCCCCATACAGGCATTGCTCAACCAGCTCTGCCACATTCTTGTCCTGGGAACTGTCTTTGCCAGCACTGCCTATACAATCCAGGAGTCTGGCTGAATGGTCCAACAGTTGTTCTTCCTTGAAATCCAATTGCAGTGGTTCCCGCTGCACTGGCCTGTTGTGACACCCCAATAGAAGAGCTCTTCTTTGACATTAGTAACACTCCTCCCCATGACCTCTATCTCTGCATCTGTTGAACAGTAGCTCCCCACTCCCAAAAGTATAGTCAGCTTTGTGCCCATGTGTCCTCTGGATTCCTGTGCCTGACATGTATTACCCTTCTGTCTGTGCAGTGTATTTGGAGATGTCTGATGTGCAGTATGACTTGACCATGCACAGACCAGTATAGCCTTTAAATAATTCTGCATGTATCAATTTGTTCTGTGTGATGCTGGGCTGCAACTGTGTACACTTTTGGCCTATAGAGGTGGAGTAGACATTGGTGCTTCTCCACCTATAGAGGTGGAGTAGACATTGGTGCTTCTCGCATGCTACCATATACAGTCCATGATGATGTCTTGGGAGGGGGGAGTTAAGTGACTGCTGCTTGGTGTCTGTTGGCATCGGTCTTGCCAGTACTGGATGGCATGCTCTTTATTGCAATGGATTCTGCTTCTGTAGTACTGGAAGGGGCCCCATTGATGCTCACTGATCTGCCTGCTTCTGAGTGATGATGTTCTGGAGCATGCAGAATGCTGCAGAGAGTTGTCAGTCTTTTGAAAGGGGCGTACTGCAGTGCCACCCAGTTGTGTCTAGGCAATGGAATGTGGATTTAAGCAGGCTGAGCACACACTGTACTGCTTTCCTCTTTGGGGTGTAGGTGGCGTTAATATTGTTGTTTGGCATTGCTTTGTGGGTTTTATACAGGCAGTGTCAATCAAGGCTGCAGGTGGTATCCTGTGTTTCCTTCAACACAGCAGGGGATGTGGGAAGTGAGATTTGTGCATGTCCTGTTTGTAGCTGTGTGTGCACTAGTGTTCCTGTCCTTACATACTACATGTCCCTTTAGAATGTCACCTTGCAAGAAACAGTGATAGAAATTACATTTATTACTTTGTGTGGGAATCATAGGTGCTGCCAGGATGTTCTGTAGGCACATGGGTTTTTAGTGCCTATGTGTTACCCATTTCCAGACATTTGATTGAATGATAGCTCTTCCTTTATATGTAATATTGTCAATACACACCACTAGATAGAGCCTTTATTGATATAGGGGTGCAATCTGTGGTTCTCAGTATTTTGGGGAAGTGAGCAGTATCAACAGAAACCATTTATGGTGGTAGCTGTCTCTCCATTTATGTTGAGGAAGCAGATGCACTCATCCACATGGGACAGCAATTTATTGAGAATACATTAAATATTCTACAGGCTGATGCCTGAAATAAAAGCAGTGTGTCCCTTGTTTGTCAGTGGAAGAATCATATATTTAGTACAGTAACAACTTACATATACCTTACTATCCACAGGTATAGAAAGTACATGCATCCTATACCTGTGAATAGTAAGCTGTATGTAAGTTATCCTCCAGGGGTATAGGACGTACATGCATTCTTCCATTTCCAATCTGTGAGCCTTTTAGGTCAGCCATTCCTTATATGGTATCTCCATCCACACAAAAGTAGTCCAATAGCTTCTGACCTGTAAGCTGGTGGGATAATAACCTCTTTCATTACTATATTGTACACTTGGTAAACCAGTGCCTTAATGTAGTGGATGTCTTTGCACTGGCATTGATGCTTCTCCTAGCATTGCTGCTCTTGCAGGACTGAGATCTTCATTGCGCGTTGTGCCTTTAAACTCAGATTTCGCTGCCTCTATGATTTTTGTGCCTGATAACTTTGAATCACAATTTGCTTTCCCCTTTCCTCATTTGCATGTCATTATGCACAGATGACATTGCACTTCTTTATTTACATTTCACTATGCAGTCAATTGCATACAGCTTTTTCTACATGTTTTAGACAGTTTTCTTATAATGCTGTATGGTTTTATGAATCACTATGCCTTTTGGATTTTGACACAAGAGCTTACTACACACTTTGACTGTGAGCACCCCCTGTGTTTATAATAGCTAATTATGTAGGTAATTGAAAACAAAATAGGATTTTTTTATATCCCCGAAGTTTATACGGTGAGATTGTGATTTATTTTTCCTTATAAATAATGGCCTTAATTTTGCTTTTTTTTGTAACCATTTATTGTATAGAAAAAATTGAGTATTCCTTAGTGTGTACATTTTGGAAATAACATCCTGATAAATGTTTATGTTCTACCTTATTGAAAAGCATATAGTGATTCCAGGTATGCTTTCATATGGGAAAATATTTTTTTAAAGTTTTAAAGTTGAATTCAGTTGATTTTGTGCAATTATGAGAGGTACATATTGCAAGATACCTAACCAGGGAGCACTGTTATTAGTTGAGGTCCTGGTCAACTCGTACTTCATCTATTTTAATTAGTTGAATCCCATTTCTTAGAGCGCTTATGGTGGCAACTTTCAGATCTCTGACAGTGAGGTAAGCAGTTGTTCCCATATCCCAGTTTAGAACAACATTAGAGTTGGTATATAGAGAGGTTCGGAAGTGGAAGGAGGCTTGCCAGGCTCCAATACAGAAACTGTTCCTATGTTTTTGTTCGTTTCTGTGTTTTATAGACTCGCTTAGTTCTTTTTGACAGGTTTTTGATTTGATCTGATTGCTTATTTACTATTTTTTAACTATGGATGAATCTCATTGAGCCTTTAGTCTAGAAAAGGGCGTATAGCATCTCTTATTTGGTTTCTTTATTAATAGGTAGAACTTCAGGTTTTGAAAATGTAGCTCCATATCCATATAGCCTGCAAATTATTTTATTGAAAGTTCTCTAATTTATATAAATATATTTGAGTTGGTAATAAGAATAAAGCTATTTACACGTACTCTGATCCTACAGCATTGATTATATTACAATCCTTTCATTTCCTGTGAATTTCTTTTCTCATTTAATATTATGGCATTAGTAAAATAATAAAGGAGAAAGTCATCATCCACCTTGCCTGATATTGCCCTTGAGAGGGAATAATTGTACTGTTTGTCTATATAGAGGCATTTGGACTTGTGCACATAGCTTTCAGGTGTGTAATATATGAGTGAGGAAGACAATGGGGGATTCTCAACACTATGGCTTAATGTCACATATGTTGTGTGTTAGGAATAGCATTGCAGTGGTATTCCAGGAAATATGCTGCATTACTGACATTAGTCACACTACTTAAGTGTAGCAAAGTGTCCTCACTACAGGTGGTCACATAACCAAAGCGACAAGCTCAGTAAGGTGGCATGCTGGAGGCTGTGCACCTTCACACACCCCATGAAGAATCTAATAGCTGTAACTTGGGCACTTTGAGCAGGCCACAGAGGGCCAGCACAACTAAGTGCTAACTCAGGTTTATCATATAAATGGGGAACAAATGGAGAGATAGGAAACAACCACAGGAACATAACCAAGGGTAACCAAAAGGCAAGGTAGGTGGAGGGAAGGTTTTTTTTTTCTATGCAACAGATGCATGGTGTACTTTTTTAAAGAGGGGTGGTTGGGGACGGTGTGGCAAGGGACAGATGAATAAATGAGGTGGCCAGGGCCAGACAAACAAACATAAAATGCAGACAGATACAGACATGGGTGGTACTGATACAGATGAGGGGACAACAGTGAAGTAATGCAGATAGGAGGACAGCTGGTGATGTGGTATTGATTGCACTATGAATAGGGTATAAGAAATGGCCAGTAAAGAAAGGGAGCACATGATGGGTACAGGGTGTGGTGCACTGGGGCTGTTAGAATAGCGCTAGTCCTGCAACTTTATCCTCTGCACCAGAAGCAGTCCATGGTCTCAATGTAAGAATATAGCTGCCAGTGCGCCTCAGACATGACCTAATAACAGATGACCAAAACTCTAGGTGAGGAACCTCCATCTTCTACTTAAAGGTGGCCATGTAAGCCACCAGTGAACCCAACAGGTTGCCTGTCATCAAGATGATCATCTTCTCATACTGAAAGGCAAGCTTGGCAACCACTAATAACCCAACACCAGGCAGCTTGACTGAAACATACCCAGGTAGCTGCCTCTACTTCCTTAACCACAGCTGAACCTGTGGAAGGAGGAGAGAAAAACAAACAGTACATGTGTAATATATATAATTTCAATTTTATGTTGTAAATAGCAGAAATGAACACAAGACTGCATATCCGATGCCTTGACAGCCTAACAGACCTCCTTAGGTGGGCCTTCCTATTGAAAATTATTTCTTTGGCTGCTGGAAAAGAAAGCTAGTACTATTTTGTATACTGTGCCCCTTCCAACAGAAGGCAAAGAAACCAATGGTCAGTAGCCGTAAAATACGTTGCAAAAGGCTATATACAGTGCTTAAAGGGGCACTATCTTGTTTCTAAAATAAGTTGCTTGCTGGAGTACTTTGTTTACTTTTTTAGTGCAGTGTAAGTCACATGTTCAAAGAGAGGCAGGATTTTCAGAGAAGGTGTTACCATACTGCAGGTCAGATTTCACAAATGTCAGTGGGGGATGGTCATTACAGGAAATGCTAGCAGTTTACAGTTTGTTCTTTTGTATCCCCCCACCCATAGGCTATTAGATTATCTGAATGACTGACTTGTTTAGCCTCAACCAGAGAATCTATCTAGTCACGCTCAGATCTGAAGCCTTTGCAGCAATCAAACTGCATATTTAGTATTTGCTTTTTTTTTTTTTTTTTTTTTTTTTGTAAAACTTAGTGGAATGATTATCCTAACTTTGGCATTTTTTTTTTCTTTTGTTTGTTTTTGTTTCATGCTTGTTGGCATGTTTTTTTTTCCTTAAACTGGTAATTATTTTTCACCAAGAATGATGCCACAATACAGAGATAAGATGATCAGCTTTAACAATTGGCTTAAACTCTGGTGTCATTCAAAGGGGATCCAATGTCTGTCTGCCTGGGATGACATGCTGGACAAGCCACGCTGCTTCGCAAGGGACGGCTTGCACTTGTCACCCCTGGGATTCCGGATTTTGGCAAAGGCTCTTGCCACCCCCATAGTGCCTTTTTTAGGCAAGGCTCAAATTCTAAACCTACCACCCTAGAACAAAACAAAGAAAAAAAACTAAGGGTAATGCTGCTCAATGCCAGAAGTCTCAACCTCAAGATGCACGCACTCGAGGCCCTTCTCAGTATGGAGAACATCGATGTCTGTGCTGTGACAGAAACCTGGTTCAAGGCTCCTGAGAGCACCCCAGCACTATCAGGTTTTACCTCATATCATGCGTTCCGGCCACAAAACCCGGACAATACCAAGAAAGGAGGAGGGGTATCCATATTCATCAAGGACACCCACACCTCAAGATTGGTGGCATCACACGATGCATCGGAAACCATCCAGGTGCAATTAACCATAGGCAAGGCTGCTCTGCAAATTGTAGCATGTTACAGGCCACCCTCGCAAACTCAGGAACCTCACATGGCCTTCTTGAAAACACTGGAGGGGATAAATGTATCTCCGAACACCATCATGCTAGGTGACTTCAACTACCCTAATATAGACTGGGAACACTACTCAAGCCCAAACACTCTAGCCCAAAAGTTCCTGGAATTCATAAACTCAAATGCCATGGAACAACTAGTCACCATCCCCACAAGAGGAGAGAACATACTTGATCTCATAGAGGAGAGAACATACTTGATCTCATCATCACGAACATGGGAGCACAATGTTCAACGCCAGAAGTATACCCCTCACTGGTGAGATCTGATCACAAACTAATCTCGCTGGAGGTCCTCATCCCGTCCCACCGAAATGAAAAGACCACAGTAAAGAACTTCTCGAAAGCCGACTTCACACTTCTAAAGACTAGTGTGGTCTCCTTTAAGGCCCCTGAGCCGGCGGTTAACATTACTCAAACCGCTGAATCACTTAAAAATGCCTTCTACCAGCACCTGCAGGGCTGCATGGATCAGGCAATCCCAAGCAAAACAAAGACTCTTTGTACCAAAGGCAAGCGTCCAGTCTGGTGGACCCCAGCCATAAACAAACTCTACAATAAAAGGAGAAAGCTACTACAAGATAGAGCAAAATCCTTAAAAGGTAAGACACCGCTGATCACTATAAGTAAAACGCTAAGAGCTGTCATAAAATCATCCAAAGCTAATTTTGAGAAAAAAATGGCTAAGGACTCTAAAGACAACCATAAAGCATTCTTTAGCTATGTCAGAAACCTAGGAGGAAACTCCCAGATATGCTCAGAATTAGTTCAAAATGATGTGAAGATTACTGATCCTACAGACATTGCCAACATACTGGCTGACAGGTTCAGTGCAAACTTCTCCCCACCCTCCCCGCCTAAAGAAGAGATATCTATACCAAATGATTGTAGCCCCCCAAACATCTCCAACGCTCAGGTGAGAACTGCTCTCTCCAAGGCAAAGAACACAGCATCCATGGGACCTGATGGTGTCCCCGGCTGTGTGCTCCATGAACTCAACGAGGAATTAAACCCACAGTTAGGACAGCTGTTTAATCTTAGTCTCACCTCCGGATACGTACCCAGGGAGTGGCGCACAGCGACTGTGGTCCCACTCCACAAATCCACAAAGGCGGTGCCTCCACCGACCCTGGAAATTACCGTCCCATTAGCTTGACAAGCCTAATCTGCAAAGCCATGGAAAGGATCATAATGGATCTCATAAATAAAGACATAGGGAATTTGCAGACTTTGGATCCAACCCAGTTTGGCTTTGTCAAAGGCAGATCATGCCTTTTAAACTTGGTTGACTTTTGAAACAGTCACCAAGGCCATTGGCGAGGAAAGGCAGTCCATACAGCCTACCTAGACCTGGCGAAGGCTTTCGATACAATACCCCACTCGGGTATCATTGAAAAACTCATCAACTTAAATGTAAACCCATACATTACAAGATGGGTTGCAAACTGGCTGAGTGACAGAACCCACAGGGTCAGAGTTGCTGGCGCCATGTCAGACTCTAAGCCTGTCACAAGTGGTGTCCCACAGGGCTCAGTCCTGGGCCCACTCTTGTTTGGCATCTACTTTTCTGAAGTACAAGCAAACACAGGAGGGTTATGGCTGACAAAGTTCGCAGATGACTGCAAACTGGGCCATAGTTGAGAACACATCCGACACAGATATCCTTCAGAAGGGTCTCACAGAAACGGATAACTGGTGCCAGAGCCATGGCCTCAAGTTAAATGCCAAGAAATGCATAGTCATACCCTTTGGGAAAAATAAGGTTACCCCTAGCTACCATATAGGTGGCAATCCCCTGAACACAGAAGAAGTTATTAGGGACCTGGGAACCCAGGTTGACAGTAGCCTTTCATTCGACACTCATATTGCTAAAGTAGTTAGGAAGACCTTCTACATTGCCCACCTTATCATGAAGGGATTCACATCTAGATCAAGGGAAGTCATAGTCTCCCTATACTCATCACTAATCAGACCAATGATCTAGTACAATGCCCCATTCGGAATGTATCTGACCCGACACTTGCAGCAGCTGGAGAGGCCACAAAAGTTCCTCACCAAAAGGATAAAGGGTCTCAAAAATCTGTCTTATGCTGCGACTGCACGACTGAAAGAACTCCAGTTATATTCAGTTGCGTACCGCTTGCTCAGAGGTGACCTATGCCTGACATACAAGGCCATGTCAAACCCAGATTTGATGAATATGCTTCATCTCAAAAAATCTAGATCCCTCAGAGCCACAAGGGCGGGTGACTTAAACCTCGACACGGTTATTAATAGGACGTGCTGGAGGGATAGATTCATCACCCAAAGACTCCCTATGCTGTGGAACAAAATCCCGGTACATGTGAGGCAGAGCACCTCGCTGGCCTTGTTCAAGAGGAATCTTGACCAATGGATGGGAGATCGCAGATACACCCCAGGGGTTACCTCAGTGTCACTGCTCGACAGAGGCACAGCTAAATAATGGGCATAGTTTCTCCAAACTAAGGGGTGGCGTAAGCCACAAAACTATGGGCTAGGCTTATAAATGCCCTCGGGCAGATAGCCTAGTATGAACCTATGAACCTATATAGTCAGTAATAGTGTTGCTTACTAGTGCATGAACTAATACAGACGTACATTTACAAGACAGTTTCCTCATTTCACAGGACAGCATTGCTTTGGGCAGTTGTATCTGAGTTGCAAATGTCCTAAGATTCTAGAAGAATAAAATCTTATAATGTTTCAATAAAAACATGTCAGACAACTTTGAAATTGAATTGTGTTACTGTACTAAAAGTATTTTCCCTTTAGCTGACACCATTCAGGAATCACATAGTAACTGTAGAATGCTGAGTCCATCCAACTGAATTTAACTGAATTTATTTTCTTTTTCTTCCCTGCACTGTGGTAAAATGTTTGGAACTTTCACTCTTTACCTGAATATTTGACTGCAGTATAGTTACACCGGTTACCATTTGAAAGTTGAGGCAAACATAGTCTCTATATTTCCCTATATTTTCCTATCTGTGTGCATAAGTATGTATGCAATATGTAATCTAAGTTTATATTCATGTGGTTGTAAAAGCACAGCCTTGCTGTGTCTTACTGACTGGCTTGTAATTCAAGGCCTTCTTGAATAGCTTGTCAAATTTGTACATGCTGAATATGTGATAATCATACTTCTCAACCTCTTAGAGCAAGAAATCTGGACAAAGCCATACATAAAAATGGGACAAAGGTAAAAAAAAAATAGGGGCAATTTTTAAATATTGCTCTTGCAAACTTAGAAAGTTGCTAGAATAACAGGTTTTGCATTAGCATGAATATTCTGAAGGGTATGAAGTCTAAAACTCAAACTTCTATTTATTTATATTTGTTGACCGGGAGTGTCCGACTGGATGTAGGTCCATTTTCAGCGGAGGCCCGGGGAGAAAAGCTCCATAGTTAAAATAGACAGTAGTTACATTGGATTACATAGCGATTAACAATTTACATAGCAATTACTTACAACATATTTACAGATGAAGAACATAGTACATCAGTAGACAACTAGAATCTTTATCTGTGAAGTACATAGCAGACATTAACAAATGTTACAATAAGAAGTTCCTGCTGTATAATAAGTACTAGGCTTATGAGCATCTGAGCTTGCTATAATCAAGGTAGTTAGTGGAGTGGAAAGAAAGGTAGTGGTTGGGTGATATTAGAGTGGGAGTTGCAAGGGCATAGCCAGCATGTTTTTAGGTGCGCTTTTAGTAAAGTTTTGAAGTGGGTGCATGATGGTATGGAGGTAATTGTGGGTGGGAGGGAGTTCCATAATTTGGCTGTGGCGCAAGAGAATAGTGCTTCACCAGCAGAGTTATTGGCTTTAGTGATCTGCAAGTGATTTTTGTTGCTGGATCTTAGTGGTCTGGTGGTGTGATAGGGTTGGAGTAGATTCTGGAGGGATGGGACATTTAGTGGATGGTTTACTAGTTTGTGGGCGAGTGAGAGTTGATACCATTGAAGGAGGTGAGGGAGTTCAAGCCAGCCCAGTTCAGCAAGTGAGAGACAGTGGTGACTACGGTAGGATGCCCCTGTGGCGAATTTGGCGATTTTGTTGTAGCAGGTCTCTAGCTTGTTTAAATTGCATTACCTTAGGTTGGTATATATTGGGGAGGCATAAAGTAGGGTGGAGATAAGGTGGGAATTTGCTATTGAAATCTTTGCTGCTTTGGTGAGAAGTTTATTTCTGTAGAACGCTCATAGTTTTTTGTGGACTTTTTTTATGGTCATGGATATGTGAATGTCAAATGTTAGTTTATTGTCTATTTCCACTCCTACCACTATTTTCTAACTTCAATCTTAAATGATTTGCCACTAATTTGCCAGAAAACCTCAATTTTAAGAAAGAATGGACCAAAATATGAGGCGAAAATCTGTACAGTTGAGAGGTATGGAAAATGTGTGTATTTTATTAAAACTTTGTATGCAGTGCAAATAATTGTTTTAGTGGTATACTTCACTGTTAATCTTGGAATTATCATAACTTTTCTCAAACTTGCCTCTTTTGTGACACAGATGGCTGTGTTGATGGGACTACTTACCCACTTATCAAGACGGAAATAGATAATAATTTAAATAAATGCATGTGTCATTATGTGCTTATCATATGTATTGCTGTGATTGTTTAAAATGTATTTGTTGTATATCTTTGTCTTTATAGATCCACATATATTCGTATGTCTACATACATGCACCATAAAAGTGTATATGTATATATATATATATATATATATATATATATATATATATATATAGCTACACATACATACATACACACAAATCTGTTTCTGAATTTGTGTGTGTCTCTGCTTATGTATACAGATGTACATACACCTGTATGTGTGATGTGATGTGTTGGTAGATATATACATATATACATATATACATGCACACACTCATACACTGACATGCAGAAGTATTTTGACTAAGGTGAAAGTATAGCTGCTCCTAACAGCATTCATCCCACTGACCCTTTATTGCTAGTTTTACAAGTAACAGTTTTTTTCATTTGTCATATGCTACTTGACAAGAGTATTAAAAGTGTGACTCAAACTACAGGAATTAAAGACCCATAAGCTTAACCAGCCCTAGCTGTAAGGTCATGGAACAAATCATCATTGACCCTATAAATAAGGACATAGGTGATCCCCAAACTCTTCATCAAACACAGCTTGGTTTTGTAAAAGACAGGTCATGCCTGTTAAACCTAGTAGACCTCTTCAAAAATGCCACCAGAGCCATAAATTAATGGAAATCTGTGCATACAACCTACCTTGACTTAGCAAAGGCCTTTGACACAGTCCCACATTCGGGCATCATTGATAAACTCTCCCAGATGAATATCAACCCTTATGTTGTCAGGTGGGTTGCTAACTGGCTCACCAACAGATCACACAGTCAAAGTTGGGGACTTTACCTCAACCAGCAGAACTGTCAGCATTGGAGTTCCACAGGAGTCGGTGCTGGGCCCCCTATTGTTTGGAATATACTTCTCAGAAGTTCAGGCAAAAACAGAGGGGCTGTGCCTGACTAAGTTTGCTGGTGACTACAAATTAGGTGCAATCACTGAATCCCCAAACAATGTCAGTGTACTTCAAGAAGGGCTTACACATATCAGTGGTTGGTGCCAAAGCTGTGGACTCAAAATCAGTGCTAAAAATGTATCATCAACCCCTTTGGTAAAAACAATATCCCTGCAGACTATCATATAATAATACCCTAACGTAACAACTCAGTAGTGAGAGACTTGGGAATGCAAGCTGACTGCAGCCTAAACTTTGACCACCATATGTCTACTGTGGTAAGGAAGGCATTCTATGTTGCTCACCCCATTATCAAAGCTATTGCCTCAAGAGCAAAATAGGTCATCTCAACAGAGAAAAAGGTCAAAACACCCCTGTACTCGACCCTTATCAGGCCAGTAATTGAGTACAAGACTCCCTTTGGTATGTACCTTACAAAGGCACCTGCATCAACTTGAGAGGCCTCAGAGATTTCTAACCAAGAAAATTACAGGGTCTCCACCACATGTCCTACACTGACACTTAGAAGTCACTATCACTGTGCTCAGTTGCGTACTGATTACATAGAGAAGACTTGTGCCTGGCCTGCAGATCAATCTCAGATCCAAACCTAATGGAAATGCTGCACAACTAAAACTCAAATGGGATAAGGGTCACTTGCTCTAGGGAACTTAATCTGGCCTGTGACATAAATAGGGCCTGCTGGAGAGACAGTCATGTCTCTCAGAGGTTACCACTTTTCTGGAATAGACTGCCAGTTCACATCATACAAAGCCCTCTATGACCCCGTTTGTGTGTAGCCTGGATGACTGGATTGGAAACCATAAATTCCTTGCCAGGGATTTCACCTGTAACCCTCCTAGATATGGGTAGCCATTGCTAACTAAGATCTTGAGTTTAGGCTACATCCTTTGTACTGGTTTCTCTAGAATTATATTGGGTACACACGGCTAGGCTTATGAAGACCTTTGGGTCAATAGCGTAGTAACCACCAATAAACCTATCAAGTAACAAGAGTATTCTTGCCTTCAGGCATCTAAATTTTTGGAGATCTTACTTGTGTGTTGGCACACCCTCAGACTGCACTGCATTTTTTTTCAGGATAAATGTTGCCATATTCCTAAAAAATTGGTGGAGGAGGTACTTAAGAAGTAGCAAGCTCAGTAGCAGGTGGCCAAGAGTAATTACATGTAGACATTAATTTACCACTACATAGTTGGAGTTCTTCCTGGATATACAAAGAGAAGGTAAACAAGGTTATTCCCAACTCAAAATCGGACAACGTATGTATTGTTCAGGCAAGGAGCAATCAGCAAAAAGGGTGAGGTGAAGAATAATTGGACATTTTACACTATGTTGTTTTCACAGTGGGCTCAATTCAAGGGAGTGGCACTGGAAACAGCACCAGTACCAGTGTGGGTACAGATTCATTCACAGTATCAGTGGACGTATGAGAATAACAGATAATAAACATCCTCAGTACAGGTAATTAGGTGGCTTACAAAAAGGTACTATAGCAGTTTAGAGACAATAGGAAGATGCAAGGTTGTCCATTTGTATGTCTCGTAGCAGTAAAACAATGTAGGGCACACACCTTGCTACTGTTAGAGGTTGATTAAAACAGGTTAAAGGCCACATTACACATGGCAAGCAATCAGCTGGCTGTACAAAGGCATGGGGAGGTAATGTGAGCCTTATGGGACAAACTTCAAAATATATGTCATCAGTAATACAGCAGATTGTTTTTCATGGCCTGTTGTTTATCAGCCCTATGTGGAGCAGATAGCTGGTTAAAATAAGAATATGCTAATGATAATTAGGAGAAACCTATGGCTGATCAGGAGGTGAAGAACCAGTGGCTGGCTCCAGCCTTAGGAGCCACAGAATAGAATGTAGTACAATGCCTGCAACATTAATAAACACTGTGCCTAAAACACAGAAGTCCACTCACACAGTTTTACCACAGAGTGGTACTCAAGAAGAAACAGTTTTCTGCCATGAGAAGGGTACCCTGCTTATCCAGCTTCAGGTGAGGGCTGTATTGAAGAAAAAGGTAGAGTGCTAAAGCTTGAACCCCAAATATATATACCACATGCTTAGTTAGATTATACGGTCATTTAGCATAGCGGCAGCTTCTCGTGTGCAGTGGGCAAGGACATCATAGGAGAACATCAAGAAATTTGGAAAATGGAACTACATCACTTATGAAAAATAGCTGAAAAATAACCTCTTCTACCTCACTTAACATTATTGTCTTTTATTTGCAGAACCTGGGCATAACCCTTAAGACACACATTTCACCTTCCAATATTACCTTTTGTGGACTGGAGCTTCCTGCATGTTTGATCACCTTGAACTCTGCTGATGTTCTTCGTGTTTCACTGTTGCAGTCATAACTGTAGGGTACTCCTGCCGGCAGGCAGCCAGAGGTCGGCCAGAATATCAAAGTCTGGGTCCGGCATCGGCTGTATCAGCAAGTACCCTGACGTCAGAACGCATGGGTATAAAGCTGACAGCCGACGCCATCTTCTCCAGTCTTTCTTGCCGTGCGGTGCAAAGCAGTTTGCTAGTTGTTGGTTGGCGTTTTCAAGACAACGTGGTGTGATTGTCTTCGGTCCGAAGTTTTCTACTTCTCTTCTCAAAGCTAAGTACCCCGTTGGGGAAACTTTTTTCTTGCTCCTCCGATGTCAGAAAAAGTTAATAATTGTGTATCGTGTGGAAAACAAATACCTCATAAAGATTTCCACTCTTACTGTCTACCTTGCTTAGGCCCTGACCATGACGTTTCTTGCTGTCGGTTCTGTGCCAGGTTTAATTCTCGCACTATCAGCGTGATGCGATTGGGCCTTGAATTACCGGTGAGCGATTTAATTATAGGATGTCGTCGGATACTTTACCGACTACCGGAATACAGAAGAAACGCAAAGACAAGGACAGGCCTCCGAGGTCCAAACAGGATACTTTGCAGCCGGAGCCAGCTTCGGGTTCGGCGGTCGTCAGTGAGGCGCTTTTGCAGCCTCTGTCGTCCGCCACTTCAGAACCGATAGCTGACACGGACTCCCATGGGGGGCCATCTAGGCCTAGTAATTTGTCTGCTGCAGGACCTTCGGACGTCGCTCCTTCAGATGGGTCCGGAACTGCTGTGCAGGTACCGGCTTCTGAGGGGGTCTTCAGGCCTTTACATATTACTATTTCCACAAAGACAAAGGCTAAGTCAAAGACTCCTGTTAAACCCAGACTTTCTGCTCAAGCTTCTTCGGATTCAGCTCCTAAGACTCAGAAGCAATTACTACGGATGGCTGAGGATTTATTAACTATGATTAGGGGCTCTCACCCTCCTCCTGAGAAAAGGCCTAGACAGGATATCCCTTATGATTCCTCTGATCAGGCTTCTGTATCTTCAGTTTCTTCCTCTGATCAGGATTACTCTTTTCCTCCTTATGAGGATTCGGATGCAGAGGATTCTGTTCCCTCTGCCTCTCCCCCTGAAGATTTCTCTTTTGGGGAAACCTTGCATGAGATGAGGGAGCATTTTCTTTGGGAAGGTCAGGATTATTCTGCTTCCAAAAAGAGACTTAGGGAATTTCTTCTTCTCCCTCAACACAGGCCTTTAGCTATTCCTCCTGTACTTGACGTTGTGGATGATGCCTTCTCTGAAGCTAACTTGAATCCTGATTCCATGCCGCCTGCTCCTTCTAAGCCTGATAGATTTTACAGGGTCCCTGATTCCCATCAATTCTTATTTAAGAACCCTTTTGCTGATCCTGAAACTATTTCGCAGGGTTCCAAGGCTGCTAAGGCCGCCTCCTGTAAGAATCCTATCCCCTCTGAAAAGGATTCTCGTGCCTTGGACAGGTGGGGCAAAAATGTTTATACTTCAGCTACCCTTTCTATTAGAGCTTTAAATTGCCAGTTTCACATGTTTAAGTATCAACAGTTTATTTTATCTGTTTTAAAACAAAGGCTTTCTACCTTTCCTGCATGTGCTGAGGACAAGGAATTACAGGATGTGTTGCATGCAACTGAACAAGTTAGCAAACATAGTTTACATTGTGGTTTTGATGCCTTAGAGGCTTCTTGCAGGGCTGCTGCCTCTGGTACTGTTATCAGGAGACATGCTTGGCTTCGTGAGCAGAATTTACCTGAACAAGTTAAGGCTAAATTGCTAGATGCCCCTGTTCAGTATGATGTCTTATTTGGATCTAAGGCTGAGGAGGTTATTAAAAAGATGGAAGAAAAAGCCAAGTCTATGCAGACTGTAAAAGATTTTTTGCAAGTGCAGCCTCCTAGATTTTCTAGAAATTGGCCCTCCAAAAATTGGTCTTTTCCCATTTCTGACAGGCCTCAAAGGGGAAGATATAGACGCTCCAGAGGTCGGGCGCAGGCTCAGGCCTCTTACAGATCTAGACAGTGGACTGCTTCTTCACCTAGAAGGGGAGAAGACAGACCTCAAACCCAAAGAAAGCAGACCCAATGACCTCTGTTGGGCTTCAGGTCCTCCTTCCCTGGATGCCCCTCTCGGAGGAAAACTTTCTCTTTTTTACCAAAATTGGACTCATATTACCCAGGACAAATGGGTGTTAGACGTGATTTTGAAAGGCTACAGATTCCACTTTCACACTCTGCCAAGGCCTTCCGGCTGGCCAGATCTGCCAAAACATCAATGGACAGAGGCCTTAAATCAAGTGGACGCTTTATTAGCCTTAAGAGCCGTAGAACCTGTTCCACCTCTAGAGGTGGGGAAAGGTTTTTACTCAAGACTTTTTCTGGTCCCAAGAAAACAAAGCTCCTGGAGACCTATTCTGGACCTCTCAATATTAAACACCTATTTGGAAATTCCAAAATTCAAGATGCTTACACTTCAACAACTTCTTCCAATGCTCTCACAAGATGCTTGGATGGTAACATTGGACTTAAAAGAGGCTTACTTACACGTCCCCATAAGGCAACAATGCAGAAAGTACCTCAGATTCAAGGCAGGCTCGAGACACTTCCAATTCTCTGTACTGCCATTTGGCTTATCTACTGCGCCCAGAGTTTTTTTCCAAATGCCTGGCTCCAGTAGTAGCTTACTGCAGACTTCAGGGGATTCAGATTTACCCCTATCTGGACGACTGTCTAATTCAGGCAGACAGCAAAGACCTTTTACTTCAACACGTGCATTTTGTTCAATGTCTTCTCCTACTACTGGGATTCTCAGTGAACACAAAAAGTCACATTTGATTCCTTCTCAACGAATGACCTTTTTGGGAGCTCTTCTAGACACAAGTTTACAGATGGCCTTCCTTACTCCAGAAAAACAGTTACAGCTGGCTTCAATCTTCAAGACCTTGGCAACATTGACTCAGCTCACTGCAAGGAAATTCCTGCAGGCTTTGGGCTACATGGCCTCTTGCATCCTGTTGATTCCAAATGCGAGGCTTCACATGAGGAAACTTCAATGGTACCTAAAGAGTGTATGGTCTCAGCATTGCCACAGTCTGGATACAATGATTCCACTGATTCCCTGCCTCCAGAAGGAATTCCTTTGGTGGTCCAGGGCGTGTTTTGAATGAAGGGAAGCCCTTTCGTCTTCCTCAACCTACTCAAATCATAACCACGGACGCCTCGGATTATGCTTGGGGAGCTCATTTTCTAGGCAAATGCCAACAGGGCTCTTGGACAAACAAACACCTTCTATGGCACATCAACTTGAAAGAAATGTTAGCAGTCCAAAATGCTCTTCTAGCCTTCCAGACTCTTTTGAAGCCAGGACCTCTGCTAATTCGAACAGACAATACCACAGTCATGTGGTACATAAACAAGCAAGGGGGCTCTCACTCTTACCCCCTTTGCAGACTTGCCATGACTTTATGGGACACAGCCCTAAATTTGAATCTGGATCTTCAGGCACAGTTCATTGTTAGCAGACAGCCTAAGTATAAACATTTTGGATCCTCATGAATGGATGTTGGACCCCAACTTATTCAGCAAGATAACTGCAGTTTGGGGCTGTCCTCAGATAGATCTGTTTGCATCCCATCTCACCCATCAGTTGCCTCTCTTTTGCACCAGGTCCTTCCACAAGACAGCTTGGAAAGTGGATGCCCTGTCCTTCAGCTGGAGGAATCTTTTGGGATATGCCTTCCCTCCTCTTCCTCTTCTGCCTCGGGTATTGCTAAAGATAAAGCTGGACAAACCCAGACTGATCATTTTGATAGCTCCAAATTGGCCTCGTCAGTTTTGGTACCTAACTCTACTGCACCTTTGCTTGGAACCCCCTTGGAGTCTTCCTCTGACCCATTCTCTACTGTCCCAGCATCAGGGTCAGGTATTTCACTCTCAAATCAAGACTCTCTGCCTGGCAGCTTGGCTCATCAAAGGCAATTGATTACTTCTTCTCTTCCTAAACAAGTTTTGGATATTCTTTTGGAAGCTAGGCGTCCTAGTACAAGGAAATCTTATGCTTCTAAATAGAAAAGATTTTGTATTTGGATGCAGGATCGTGGCTCTGATCCTTTAATACCTGATATTCCCTCTATTTTACTTTATCTCTCAGACCTTTTGATTAAAGGTCTTTCCTTTCTTCCATTAAAATTCATGCTTCTGCTATTTCGGCTCATTTCAATTGGGATCCTCCCATTTTTTCCCACCAGCTGGTTAGACAATTTCTGAGAGGAGCTAAGAATTTAAGACCTCCTAGATCTCCTCCTGTCCCTCCTTGGGATCTCAACTATGTCTTGGAAAAGCTTGCTTTGCCTCCTTTTGAGCCTGCTACCTCTGCGGATATTAAGTTCTTAATCCTGGAAGACAGCTATCTTGTTGGCCTTGACTTCTGCCAGAAGGGTGTCTCAGTTACAAGCCCTCATGGCCGTGGAACCATACCTCATCTTCCATCAGGATAGTTTCCTTGAGGACCAATCCTACTTTTATGCCTAAGGTAGTTTCTAGAGTGGCTCTAAATCAGACTATTCACCTTCTTACCTTTTTCCCTAAACCCCTAAATAAGGGGGAAAGGATTTTGCATTCATTGGACGTACACAGGCAACTACGTTTTTACCTGGACAAAACTAAAGATTTCAGAAAATCAGATCAATTGCTTATCTCATTTGCTTCCAGTTCTCTAGGTAAAGCTATTTCTAAGCAAACTATTTCCAAATGGATTGCTCATGGAATAAGATATTGTTACTCTCTTTATGGAAAACAGATTCCAGGTACCGTCAGGACTCATTCTACTAGAGCAGCTGCCACTTCAGCAGCCTTTCTCAGAGGAGTTCCTACCAAGGACATTCTGGAGGCTGCCACTTGGAGCTCTGTGCATACCTTTTCCAAGCACTATAACCTCCCTTTGTACTCTAAGTCTAGGGCAGGCTTTTGCCTCAGCTGTTTTGCAGGGTCTTCTAGCTGCTCCTTCTTCATAACCTCCTCCCGTGTTCTCAGCTTTGGGATTCTACCCTACAGTTATGACTGCAACAGTGAAACACGAAGAACATAGTACAGTTGTGTATACCTACCATAAATGTAGATGTTCGAGTGTCTTCACTGTTGCAGTCGGTGTTTCCCTCCCTCCAGACCCCTCTTGTTTCTTTTTGCTTACTGTGTTTTCTTTTTCCACTACCTTTCTGGTGTATTTGTGTTTCCCTTGGGACACCTTTTGGTTTTATGGGGGCTTCTGACATCAGGGGCAAGAAAGGCTAGAGAAGATGGCGTTGGCTGTCAGCTTTATACCCATGCGTTCTGACGTCAGGGTACTTGCTGATACAGCTGACGCCGGACCCAGACTTTGATATTCTGGCCGACCTCGGGCTGCCTGCTGGCAGGAGTACCCTACAGTTATGACTGCAACAGTGAAGACACTCGAACATCTACATTTATGGTAGGTATACACAACTGTACTGTGCTCTTCCATGTGAATGGAGTGCACAAGTGTATGCTCAATTGGCTGATTATTTTTCTTAGGGCAAAGACAAGCATACCATGGGCTAGCCCCCACCACCCCTCACTCACATACCTTTTCTTACCCTCAGAAACCCATGGCTATCTCTGCAGCTATCTTTCCAATGAATATCCTATACCCTAAAATAAAAATCCCTCCCTTCTACCTTCTTACATCCAAAAACAAAGCGAAATATCTTAATACCTATCCACTAAAAAGGAAACCTTACTATATCCCAAGGACCCTGTACATGACCAGGCATGTGCAACAACTATAGTGGCCACAGACATTCCTCATTAAAATAATAAAGGGTGTAAGTAACATGACCTATGAGGAAAGCACAAAACCCTTGTCCCTATACTCTGTCTCCTGGGTGATAATCTATACCTAGCCTACAAGGCCTTCTCAGATCAGCCCTGATGGATATGCCACACATGCACAAGAATTACCCTATCTAAGAATTTAAACTGCGTCTGTGACATAAGCAAAACATGTTGGAGGAACAGATGTGTGTTTGCGAGATCACCCTTTTTCCTGGAAAAGACTCCCCATTTATGTGAAACAGAGCTCTTCTTTAAGCTTATTCAAACAACATTTTGAACCAACAGATGGGAAATCATAACTTCATCCCTGCTTGTCACCTGTGGCCTTTATGGACAGCAGCACCTTATGGAAGCCCAAATTTTCCAGATAGAAGATTTTCAAAAAGATGAAGAGACAAATCAGAGGAAACAAAAATACTTGCAGAAAAACTGTCAAAACCTTCAAATGCATTTTTGAGTTCATTAATACAATAGATTCATGAAAAACATTATATAGACAAAAACCTTGGGCCATTTGGAAAAAGTAGCAACCAAGAAAGTACAAAAAATGAAAAAAAAAACACCACCTAGAGATTTTTGAAAGGCATGAAAAATATACATGGACATGGGAAAGCAAGAGATCTGATTTGCTGCAATATTTATGCAAAGGAGAAAGCCAAAGCAGTCGATACCAGAAAGCATCTCCAAGTATATTTGAAGAAGAATACACACAGTGTATTCAGGTATGGAAACTTTCACCACACAAAAAAATAAGATCACCAAGAGGGAATGTAAAATAGAAGATTAGTACAGTAGAAGTTAAACAAATAGAAGTTGAAGTTATGGAATACTTCCAACGTGAAGGATTTAGTGTAAAGAGTTTAACATAGTTTATGTCACAGCTTGATGGAACAATTAGCCCCCAAAGTAAGGAAAACAGAAAGGAAGAAATATAGATGTTGGAAAGTGTAATAACATTAATATGGTGCAATATGTATGCAAAGGAGAGAGCAAATCAAAATCACTACAAAAAAGTGTCACCAGAGATAATTGCAGAGAAATAAAGACAAAAGCATCCGGATATACAAAATTTCACAATACAAAAAATAAATAAATAAATAAATAAGAAAACAAAGGGGTAAAGTAGAAAAAAGGATTAGTAATGTGGAAGTTAAAGAAATAGAAATTGATGTTATGGATTACCCGAGATTTAGTGTAGAAAATCCTACAGTGGTAATGTCGCAGCATGATGGAACAATGAGTCTTAACAGATTAAGGAGAAACAGGTGGAACAGGAAGCATTTGGTCACTTGCCACATTCTCTACAGCTTTCAGTAAGAAATGAGTACAAAAGTTCAGTTGGAGTTGCACAGCAAGGGAAGGCGCTAGAAACATTGGCAACTCTGACACAGTCAATGTTGTGTAGTGATAGACAAGTGAATTCCTATATGAAAAAGCAACAGATGATGCAGGATGCAGATGAAGAAAATATGCCACAGGAAGGTGTTCAGGAACTTTCCGTGGAGTCACTGCAGCAAATGGAGAGCAAAGGTAACAGCTACTTTACTTAATAGAGATGGATAGACTTTTGATCAATGAAAAAAGTATTACAGAAAGGCAATAAGACCCAAAATGTGGAGTCACTGCAGCAAATGGAGAGCAAAGGTAACAGCTACTTTACTTAATAGAGATGGATAGACTTTTGATCAATGAAAAAACTATTACAGAAAGGCAATAAGACCCAAAATGTTAGAATTCAGATTAAACAAATGAACACAGTAATTAAATCTGTCAACAGAAATTTGTGTAATTTAACAGACGTAAATAGGCTATATTAACTTGCAGCTAAATAACAGATAAAGTCTTACCACAAAAACACAGGATAATAAGGGAAAGGAAGGGAAGAAATCAAATGCCATCATGTTAAGTACTGAGTATAGAAAACTATAAAGCATTTAAGACAAGAAGTGTTACTTTTAATAGAGTACAGAAAAGGAAACAGATCAAGACAAATACTCAGAAAGATAGATATGACAAAAGTAATGCACATTATCAGAACAGATCAGGATCTGTTGTGTACTTTCTCAAATTATAGACTGCAAATATCAGCATGGGAAGAAAAACTTAGAAGATATGCAGATAAATATAAAAGAAATGTACAAAATAAGTAATTTATTGATGACCCAAAAAACTCAAAATCACGGTCTAAAACTAAATACCAAAAAATGCATTACTGAATCTTTTAGGAAGTCATCTATGCCTGGAAAGTACCACATTGACAATATGCACCTAAGACTTGACCCAGTTGTTCAGGATTTGGGCGCTTATCTGGACAGTGACTTAACTTTTGACCAATATGTGCCTGTTGTAAGAAAGTCCTTCTATATTTCACAGATTATAAACAAAGGGATTGGGTCTAGATCTAGGGATGTCATTGATTTGACCCCCCCTTTACTGAGATTTCATTGGGCCAATCGTTGCATATAGTGCCCCTTTTGGCATGTATCTGTTTAGACACATGCAACAACTGGAGATCCCACAAAGATACTAAAAGGATACAAGGCCTAAACAACAGGTCCTACATGGACTGACTGAAATCCCTGCTATTATACTTGGTATCCTAAATACTCCAAAGACGTGACCTTTGTCTGTCATAGAAGGCATCTTCTGACCTATTACTAATGGATTTACTGCATATCAGTAAGTCATATTGCATCAGAAATACTTTGCCTAGGTGTCTAAACCTCTTCTGCAACATTAATAGAACAGTTTGGAGGGACAGGTATATTTCAGAGGATACTGCTGCTGTAGTACAGACTCCCCATACACATAAAACAAATTTCATCCCTGTCCATTTTCGAGTGCAACTTAGATATATGGATGGGAAAACAATTTACCCCCGAAGTTCCCCATGGACTACAAATGGGCAGATGCAGCTCATAAATGATTTATTCTAGGCATGGGTACATTCAAATTATCTAGGGTATGATCCAGAGGGAATATGAGAGGCGGCCCGAGATACAGCACACAAGGCTGGAGATAGTTGACTAATAATAATAACCCCAGTAAGCTGCCCCACTATTCATTTCAACCCAAAAGGTGACTTTAAAGTGTTCATTTTTTCCTCTATATATATAGATAAGGCCACATGTGATTTATTGGCTAGAGGTATGTCCTTTGTTCCAGCAAAGTCTATGGATGTGAGCAACACCATAGTAGATCTAAAACAATTTGTAAGAAAATTTAATTTGAGTATAATGTTCCATAATGTTTAATATAGTAGAAATCCATTGTACATTTCTAGCACCTACAATCCCCCACTTCATCCATCCTTACAGTTGTTCGAAAACCTATGTGAACTAGATTTTCTGAATTTGGATGGCAGAAAGTTTAAAAATAAAACATAAAATATGTCCAAAGAGGAATATGATTGCTTACCGAAATTGAAGTCTAATGGTGGGGTGAGAATCATGAAACCAGATAAAGGTGGAGGTGTGATGATTATGGATGTCAATTTGTACAATGCAAAAATTAAAAGGATATTAGATGGTAAAACATATAAAAAAGTTTCTTTAAATGAATTAAGTGGAGCTTACAGGAGGAATAGAGGTGAACTCAATGATTTATTTATTGAAGTCAGTATTACCATCGATGAATTAAATTACATGAATGTAACCCACCCAAGGACACCCACCATTTTTGACATGCCTAAAATCCATAAAGACCTTAATGACCCCCCAATAAGACCCATTGTGGATGGCTGAGGATCTTTCACACAACCTATTGCTAAATACTTAGATTTACAATTGAAAGAGGTATTGGAAGGTGAGGTCCACTTATGTAGAGACTCATGGGATTTTTTGAAAATAATAAGCAGTCTTGATTATACTGACACAGGAGTATTTATAACCATCGATGCCAAAGATCTATATACAGTCATACCACACAAGTTAGGTATTGAGTGGTTTTGTGCAAGGTTAATGTTTCTGAACAATTAATTGAGACGGTCTTGTACAACAATTTTATCTTATTTAATAATGACTTTTATCTGCAATTGGAGGGTGAGTCTATGGGATCGGCAGGTGGAGGCCTTTACGCTAATGTCTTAATGCTTCAATGGGAAAACAAATTTCTGTTAAAATCCCCTTAGTCCTCATTTTGTAAGTGTTACATGTGGTTTTTGGATGACATTTTTATTTTTTGGACAGGGCCCCCCCGAAATGATTTATGAGTTCTTAGATTATGTGAATAGCTCAACAATCTTTTTGAAGTTTACCCATACGCTGGTGAAATTTCATATTTAGATATCAAATTAATGAAAGACAGGGAACAGAAAGTACTCAAATCGGAAATTTTTAAGAAATCCACATTCTCTAACAGTTGTTTACATTATGAAAGTTCTCACCCTTACAAACAAAAAAGAGCTGTGGTTAAAGGGCAGTTAGTAAGGGCTGCATGCATGGTTACACTTTTTAACAGCTTCTTGGATGAATGTGATAAGTTGAAAGACATGTTTATTTGCAGGGGTTACCCATCCAATTTAGTGAATGAGGTTATGCTGGGAGTAATAAACAAGTGAGAAAGGGGACATTTTTTACCTATATTAAACCAGTTTGATACTAACATGAATATTAATACTGAAAACACAGGAATTCCCACCTTCCCCAATGACGTTAGTCCTAACGATCTGTATTGTGTTGAATCTAAGACACAAAATTTTAATACTGCATTTGTGACAACTTTTAATAGTTCCAGTAGGAATATTGCTGATATACTCTTCAAGAACTGGTTGATAATGGTTAATAATAAGGACATTAGATAATCTATGGGAGAAAAACCCAGTGTTGTTTGCAGAAAGGGAAAATGCCTAAAAACTATTCTGGAAACCACCCCAAAGGGATGTTTAAATGGGTCTTTGAGTAAGTGTGGAAGTTGTAACTATTGTCCAAATGTTATGGAAGGCTCTAGTTTCAATATTAATAATACAATTGTAAAGTTAAATCAGAAGTGTTCATGTAATACTGAAAAAAATAGTGTATTGTGCATTTTGCTCAAAATGTCCCTGTTTTTATATTGGAAGGACGGAGAGGAAGTTCAAGAATCGCATATATGAACATCTCAGGGACATAAGGAATAAAAATATAAAAAATGCATTGGCAAAGCATTGTTTAGAATTTGTGGACCATAATTTTAAATTTGCTATTATTGAGGTCCTTATCCCTGATAAAAGAGGTGGTCCCTGGTCACTTATATTAGAAAAACATGAGGCCTTATGGCAATTGAGAACAAACACCATACAGTGGCCAGGTCTTAATGCATTTTCACAGTCCTGTTTCTTAAAGTTGAAAGCTCTAGACAGATGAATTTTAATGTATCAGATGCATTTTATATAGATTTTAAGGTTTTTATGGATTTTATGGGCTTTAATTAATGCTTTTTATGGTATTTATTTTGTCATGATTCCTGTATATATAGTGATTATTTACTATAATTTATTTCATTTTGTAATTTTACTATATTTATAAATGAGGACTGTAATTTAGCTTTAATTCTGTCATGCATATGTAATGTACTGAGTGTGCTGGTAGGCTTGCTGTACTAATTAGGGGGTGTATTACTGATGACATAACTGATTAGATTTTATATAAAAAATGGTTTATTGTCTATTTTGGTTATCTGAAGAAGTCTCTGAATTAACAGAGACAAAAGCGCTTTTGTGAATGTGCGATTTTAACCTGTAAGGAATAAATGGCTTTTACTTCTGTGGCTCTGCTCGACAGGGGCACAGGAAAATAATTTTCTTGGGTGGCGAAAGCCAGGGTACATTTTTTGGCTAGGCTTGTATGGGCCCTAGGGCCGATAGCCTAGTACCTACCTATGAACCTATGAACTTGTGCTACAGCATAATATTGTGGTCCCTTACTCTGCTTGTGCCTTTTCTATTGGTGTGACCTTTCGTATTTTTAGTGGATGATCCCAGTTATTTTCATTATGGGTAATATGTCATGTTCAGCCATGGGACAGGTAAGGCTAATCTACAACCAAGTGGGATAGGTTATTTCAAACAAAAAAGGGAAATTAGCTAGATAAAGTGGCCTGCAAGAGCAGGTAGCCTAGTACTTACCTTACCTCCGAACCAATAATCTTACATTTCACGTGCACATACAAAAATGCATAAAAAAAATCACCAAAAACTTGGAATGCTATAGAGATCAAAATCTTTATCACCAACACAACTAAAGCAACACTCGCCACTACTTAGCACCTCCCCTCAGTAGTTTAAGGAGCACCCATTCTTAGTAACTTCCACAAAGGACATAAAGCACAATTTGAGCAATGCTATAATAAAGTGGCTAAATTTACAGCAAATGCCCCTTTCAGAACCCACTGCTGTATAGCACTGAAAGCCTAAATTGGTTAGAATTAATCCTTCAACTAACATATACAGAGCTTCTTCCTACCGACAACATTAGCTAGCTATCATCTGCTTGACTAGCACTAAATACCATTCTATACAACTATGTTCGTACTCTGTTATGATTCGTTGATGAAAAACCTTTCTGTCCACAACCCTATCAAATCTGTTGCTAAGGCATGGAACTCCTTACCTATATCCATCCGGTCAGTACCCTCCCCCAGCCCTTCAAAACCATTGTGAAATAGTTCTTAGCCAAAATCTGTTTCTGTTTCTGCACGACCTCAGGATAACGATATTCCTAAATATGAACAAGTTCCTAGTCATAACATACACCTCCTTACTCCCCATTTTCATTTACTTCCTAACTTTATCTAGATATGTAATAACTTACTATTTCCCTATCTTCATATTGCAATTCCTGTATGTATTACACCAGTTTAACTTTAACTGCTAAAAACTGTCTAAATAATTTCTCTAATAATTATTGGGGTCTGTATTATACATCGAAAATACCAGTAAGCGAACCCGCTCTTGTGGGGGGCTGTGCTACCCCCCCCCCGCTAATCATATATACCAACTCCGAGATTGCACTGCAGTGAGAAAAGGGCAAATATTCCGATCTTTACTGTACCGTGATTTCACTATGAACAGTTTGCTGAATGGCATTTTCAATGTAGATGCCGTTTGCTGAACCACCTTTTCGAGGACAGAATATAGAGCCAAATTATTGTTTTATAAGTTGCCTTTGTTTTACCTAATTTTGTCATATTGTGTTCAATTTGGTATAATTATTTAAACCGTAGATGTTTTGTTTTATTTTTGAGGCTTTTAAAATTGTTTTCAAAAAGTGTGTGAAATACTGTGAAACTTTTCTTCCTAGACCACCAATAAAAATGGAAACCTGCCCAGTTACTTTCCCCAGTAGTCAGACATCAGTAAACAAATATCATGCTTGACCTTGTCCTTACAAATGTTTCCTCTGCCTACACCCCACTAATATAATATAATATAATATAATATAATATAATATACAACTTGTGATTGCAACAACTATGCAAATGAAAACCAAGAATTGCACCCAGATAAGGAAATATGTGGAAGTAACTGGCCATCCTTACCACAACAAAAATTATCAGACTGAGAAAATATGAAAGCAGTACTACTGGGATTAACTACGTTATACTGCTCAACTGTCCCTGATTTTACCTCATGTTGTTATATTTTTCCTTATAAAATGTTTTGATTTTCTGGTAAATTACTGAAGATTACAGTCAGTCTGTAATGTCAGACATTCGATTTTCATGCGTCTTAGTCTTTAGGAAATCCATGTTGTTAAAAATCCTGTTATTTTCCTACTAGCATGAATTAGGGTAATGTTTAAAAGTTATACCCGATTTTGGACTTGTATAGACTGTGATGGTTATTAGTCTAGTATAAACCTATAAACTTACATGTTATGCACAAAACATGACACAACAATACACTGAATGTATCATTCATACTTATTTCTTCCCACAACATATACTCCAAATTCAAGATTTGACATGAATAATGAAAGAGATTTTAAATAATCTCATACATAAAAAATGTACACTAACCTGTAGCATCCTTCAGTAGGCTTGTAAACATGCACCAGAATGTCTCACTGGAGCCACATTCTTATGGGAAGTGGACCATTGTTTCAGTACAGCCAGCAGGAAAACCTACACAGTATCTGAGCAGTAGAACATGGTCATAATCACTGCCACATACAGCACCAGGAGATGAAGTGACAACTCCTTTTTCACAACCCCTCAACAAAACTAATTCTAAAGTTATTGTCACTATCCGCAAAAGGAAAACAGAATAAATACTGTATAAGAAATAAATAAATAATAAGACACACTAAAACCTGCAACAATGACTACATCTTCTCAGCTGAGTTAAAATCCTGCAGCTCCAAGCAAAAATAACATGGTAAACCTCATAGATAACCAGACTCCCAAACAATCAGTGAAAAAATAGCCATTTAGCAATGTAAATAACACTCTACCATTATCACAAACACACACTGAAATTACTGCACACTTAGAGTGCAGGAAAACTAGCAACCTGTAAAACAAATTAAACCTATAATACAAAGATTTGGATTTTATAATCCATGCAATATAGAAACAAGAAGTACATTAAATACATACTGTCCACTTAAATTCATCCAGTAATGAAACCAAACACGAGATGCCATCAACAGCACACAGTTTAAATCAGAATCTCCCATACTTAAAAATGTTCACTTACCTGTAATTTCCAAGTTTGAAGTGTAAACAACTTCTATTAATTCCTCGTGCAGCCATCTCCTACAAAGCTGACTCCCTCTCCAGATGACTTGCACAGACTCTACAGAAGAGCTTAAACAGTAGAATATCACCACTATCTACAAAACTTACTCCAACATTCAAGTCACCTGTAGCAAATCATGACAGTCATTTATAACCCCACTGTTACCAACCACAAAAACTAAAATTCTTAAAAAAAAGTAGTAATTTAATAAAAAAAAAAAAATTGCCGCACTAACCTCTTATCCAACCTTCCCTTATGTCTGTGAGTTCCACAGCTGAGTGTAATTCTGTATAGTTTCACACTTATTATTATATAAAACACCATATCCACCCCCAAACAATTTAGACAAGACTTGTCTCTCCACATGATGCACATAGACAATATCTAACGCATGAATAGATTACACTGATTAACACGTTCAGATAACTACATACATTGAAATGCATAAGACATTTAAAATTGCTCAGCATTTAAACCTCTCATTCAATGAAATGAAAGTCAGTACCAAGCAAGAAACTAATGCACTTAGCACCTCATCAAGTTGGATAGGACCATTTTCACCTCTGATGGCACCCACCATTTAATCCAATGTTCAAGATAATAAACACTTAACACAAAGCCAAAAATGCCTATAACAATTTTACAATAATTAACATGCAAACCAATACACTCAGGCTTCTCTTACCACCACCTGATAATTATGTAACTATTTTTATATGTTTAGTCAACGTTTTAGTAAGGTAAGAAACTTAAAGGAACTGTAAATTTTCAGTGGATATTGATATCTGTAGAAAATGATAATAAAGTTACGTATACAGCTTTAAGTGCCCTATTTATAAGGTAGTAATTGACTTGGAACAGCTGTGAAAAAAAATTATTTCAGTGAAAACCTGGGGAACCACAAATATCAGTTGCCCAAGAGGAGAGTTGTAGAAACAGGTTGGGATAAGGGCAAACACATTCATTTTAATGGTGCACTTCTGCAAGAACCAAAACCTGTAAATGTATTAGCTGGGTTAAACTTACAGAAACTGGCATCTCAAGATGGCTTGAAACACAAAGGCAAAAAGTATTTTGACTGATATACTTATCATGTAAAGATGTTATGGTCTTCAAATGCACTCACAAGTCCACATACTGTCTATAAAAATACCACGCATAAACCTTTTGTCAAAGTCTTCTAGACACACTGTAAAAGATCTCAGCCTTCAGTGCAGACATGACAGCACATACTCCTTCTGTACTCACACATACTGCAACTCCATGCATGTCACCCAAGAGTCACCAGGGAAGCAGACTTAAGCATATTATGTCCGCTAACTCTGCTTCCATACAAACTTAGTCAAATGTCATTTTATCTTTCCCAGTGCCCACCCTTAGGCCTTTCCTCCTTTTTTGATAAGGGCCAGGCCATTCGTACCAAGGATGAATTATTCAATGCCCAACCAGTTATCTTTTTTAAAGACAGACAGTGTGTCACACTGTTTAACTTAGAGACTTAGTTTGTTCTAAAGAGGTGGGTAAGCACTGTGGTATAAATCTATCCCTCCACCATGTGCATTTATTTGTTGGAATGGATTTACATTTATGGTCCTATAGCTGGTCTGTTTGGTTAATGGATGTATAAGAGTTTTTAGACTACTAGATCCATTGTAACTAGCAAAGCCTCCATGCTCCACCTTAGTAACACACGATAATGCTGACCTTAACTCTAACCTGCATCTTAAACTTAAAAAAAAAGCTATTCCATAACACTGCCACTACGGAAGACAGTTGGGACTCTCATCACACACGTGCACATGGGCACATACAAGCACACTAAATCTATCCCCTAACCCTAAACACTCACAATCACACACACTCCATCTGTCCTGCGAACTAATCTATCCCCTAACCCTAAACATGCACAATCGTAAACACTTAATTCATCCCCTTACTCTAACCCTAACCCATACACATTAGGAAACAGACACACACTCACACCTTCTACACATCCCTCTTACCTGTTGTAATGAAGCATACACCCAGCAAAACATCTGTTTGATAAAGTGGACATTTAACCAAAAAGCACCAACTTCTGTCTGTTCACCAAAGCAATCATCTACAAATTAGAGCCACTATGAAGACATAATAACTTGGGTCCAAGTGGCTATATAGATGGACACCTATCTCCACTACAAACGATCATCAGTGGTGTACCGCAAGATTCTGCTCTGAGACTAGTCCTTTTTCACATCTTTTCCTTTGATGTCAACACTGTTGGCAACACTGAAAGTTGAAACAGAGTGTGTGTGTGTGTGTGTGTGTGTGTGTGTGTGTGTGTGTGTGTGTGTGTGTGTGTGTGTGTGTGTGTGTGTATGGCTCTACTTGATATGTCCAGCATTCCAAAATGCCAACAACCATATGGCCACCATATGATCGACATTTGAAATTTCGAACATATCAAGTAAGTAAAAAAAAAGAAAAATAACTTAATTTCACAATGCTAGTAGGGGGACTCCATCCCACTGCACCCCCCCCATAACTTTAATATACCAACTCTGAGATCACAATACAGGGCAGAAATGGAAATCTTTCCATTCCACACTGTAGGGAGATGCCGGTTCCCCATGGTCAACCTTTCAAATGTCGATCATATGGTGTCGGCCATATGGTTGTCAGCATTTTGAAATTTCGACCATGTCATATATATATATATATATATATATATCCTGGGACGACATGATTGACAGACCACAATGCTTTCCCAGAGATGGTCTGCACCTGTCGCCCCTGGGATTCAGGTTACTGGCTAAGGCTCTTGCCACCCCTATAGTGCCTTTTTTAGGCAAAGTTCAAAGGACAAAACCACCACCATAACAGGTACAAGCATGCAAAATCTGAAGGTAATGCTACTCAATGCTAGAAGTCTAAACCTCAAAATGCACTCTCTCGAGGTACTCCTAAAAATGGAGAACATCGATATCTGTGCAGTAACTGAGACCTGGTATAAGGCTCCAGAGAGCACCCCTGCAATACCAGGCTACAACTCTTACCACACATTTCAGCCACCAAACCAGGACCGAAACACTAAAGGTGGAGGAAGTGTCAATATTCACCAAGGATATTCACACCACCAGGCTAGTTGCCCAACACAATGCGTCTGAAATTCTCCAGGTGCAACTAACACTAGGTAAGACTGCAATCCAAATTGTAGCTTGCTACAGATCCCCCACCATACCCCAAGATTCTCACTACACCTTTCTAAACATACTGGAAAATATTAGGATAGAACCAAACACCTTAATACTGGGTGATTTTAACTACCCTGCCATTAACTGGGAAAACTACTCATGTACCAACACCTTTGCCCAACGGTTCTTGGAATTCATAAATTCCAACGCCCTGGATCAACTAATCCATAGTCCCACAAGGGGCTCCAATATCCTAGACCTGGTCATTACCAACATGGGAAATCGATGCTCCAGACCTATGGTCACCCCCTCGTTAGTCAGGTCTGACCATAAGCTAATCACCTTTAACATCCACATCCCACCCCCACCCCCCAGTAAGGAAACCTCCATAAAAAACTTCTCCAAAGCCAACTTCATGCTATTCAAGTCAGAAGTGACAAACGTCATGACACCCATGCAGACGGGAACTGAAAGTTCAACTGCTGAATCCTACACTAAGGCACTGTACGAGCACATCCACTCATGCATGAATCGTGCCATCCCAAATAGAACCAAGATGCTCTCATCCAAAAAAAGGAAGCCAATCAGGTGGTCACGAGCCATAAACAAACTTTACAACAAAAGGAAGAAACTGTTGCAGAAAAGAGGAAAATCCCAGTATGCAAAAAACTCCCTTACCAGCCTCAGTAAGAAACTGAGATCCCTCATAAAATCCTCCAAAGCTAGTTACGAAAATAAAATTGCCAAAGATTCCAAAGACAACCACAAGGCATTCTATAACTATGTGAAGAATCTAAATGGCAATGCTCAGATCTGCTCTGAGCTAAAACAGAATGACATTAAATATACTGATCCCAAGGATATTGCCAATATCCTTTCAGATCGATTCAATGCCAACTTCACCCCCCTCTCACCCACTAAATGGCCCATCTCAATAGCGGAATATTGCCAAATGCCGGTAATAACGGCCACACAGGTGAAAAACACTCTCTCCAAAGCTAAGAATACAACAGCCATGGGACCAGATGGCATCCCGGGCTGTGTACTACATGAACTACAATATGAACTGGCACCTCACCTAAGTGTCATGTTTAATCAATAGCCTCACCTCAAGTTTCGTGCCCACTGAGTGGCACAGAGCTACAGTTATCCCACTCCACAAGGGGGGATCCACCTTGGATCCGGGAAACTACCGTCCCATCAGTCTGACAAGCCTTATCTTCAAGGCCATGGAGCTTGTTATCATGGAACTTATAAACAAAGATATTGACAACCTTCAAACACTGGACCCCACCCAGTTTGGGTTTGTGAAGGGCCGATCTTGTCTCCTGAACCTGATTGACTTCTTCGAATCAGTCTCCAGAGCCATGGACAAGGGTAAGCTGGTCCACACAGCCTATCTAGACCTTGCCAAGGCCTTTGACACCATCTCCCACCCTGGAATCATAGATAAACTTACTAAGCTGGGCATTAATCCTTACATCACCCAATGGGTTGCTAACTGGCTTACTGATAGAACCCACACTGTAAAAGTAGCCGACTCCAAATCCAGCTCCAGACAAGTGACAAGTGGAGTACCTCAGGGTTCAGTCCTGGGACCGCTCTTGTTTGGCATCTACTTCTCTGAAGTACAGGCCAACACTAAGGGACTGTGGCTAACAAAGTTCGCAGATGACTGCAAACTGGGAGCCATTATTGAATCCCCAAATGATGTGGATACTCTACAAAAGGGCCTTACAGAAACAGATGCTTGGTGCCAGAGCCATGGGCTCAAGCTCAGTGCCAAGAAATGTATAGTTATCCCCTTTGGGAAAAACATGCATCCATGAATTACCATATATGTGACAGTACACTAAACACCGAAAATGTGATAAGAGACTTAGGGACACAGGTGGACAGTGGTCTCACCTTCGATAACCACATCGCCACAACAGTCAGGAAATCCTTCTGTGTGGCACACCTCATCACTAAGGGCTTTTCATCCAGAAAAAAGGAGGTCATTGTCCCACCGTATTCATCCCTCATTAGACCCATTATAGGATACAATGCCCCGTTTGGTATGCACCTCTCAAGACATCTGCAACAACTGGAAAGGCCGCAGAAATACCTCACTAAAAGAATCACAGGCCTAAAGCAGATGCCCTACGCTGACCACCTTAAAAAAACTCCAGCTATACTCTGTTGCATATCGTCTACACAGAGGGGATCTCTGCTTAACATACAAGGCCATGTCAAACCCAGAGCTGTTGGACATGCTACACTTAAAGAAATCCCAATCCCTCAGAGTCACACACTCCAGGGATCTAAACCTTGTCATCACAATAAACAAAACATGCTGGAGGGATAGGTTCCTGACCCAGAGACTCCCCAGACTCTGGAATAGATTTCCCATACATGTCAAGCAGAGTGCCTCTTTGGCCCTCTTCAAAAGGATCCTTGACAATTGGATGGGAGAAAGGAAATTCACCCCAGGGATCACGTCAGTCGCCCTGCTAGACAGGGGTCCAGGGAAGTAAATAGTGTGGGAAGAAATGGCCAGGGAATTGTTATGGCTAGGCTTGTATAGGCCCTAGGGCTGATAGACTAGTACCAACCTATGAACCTATATATATATATATATATATATATATATATATATATATATATATATATATATGTATATATATATATATATATATATATATATATATATATATATATATATATATATATAAAATAAACATGCAAGATATGGTAGGACTGAAAGATACCTATGAGATTTGATTGACATAGATTGAAGGGTGAGTACTTAATATAGCACATAGCGACTTACAATATGGATTCATTTAAGAACCTGGGTATATTAGTAGATAAAGCTTTGATTTTTTTTTTTTTAGTCACATCAGCAGATTGATTAATGATAAATTTGTAAAACTACAGACTGTAAAAAAAAAAAAAAAAAAAAAAAGATTAATAAAGTCTAGGAAATCAGAAATGATGGATTGTAAGTTGCATTAGACTCAAATTAGAATATAGAATAATACTTTAGAAATCTTATAATAAAATTAGCATGAGTAAATTGTAAAGAGCACAGTGAAAACATACCAAGGGCATTTATGGATATGAAAGTTTACGTTATTACAAATGATTGAATATTTGAACTTTTCACTCCATCTCATATTGCTATTTAAGTGGAAAGCTTAAGTATAGAGTAATCAGAGACAACTGCCTCTGTGGGTGTTTGGAGTTAATCAAAGAGTAATAAAGAATCTTTAGAAGATCTGTCTAGAAGATGATACAGGAGTTAGACATATAGTAACTTGTTCTCTGTAAGACTGACTGACACATGGAATAACATTTCTAATTATATTAAGGTAACACTACTGTTGAAGTTTTTAAAAAGGTCTTCTTCACTTATATGGAAATAACTGTTCTGTTACATTTACAAGCTAGAACGGCAGTAGTGCCCATGCCTAACAAATTGTAATATAGAGAGAAAAGCCTTAACAGAAACATGTCATTGGCTAAACTAGTTACTAAATGACTGGAAAATGAATATTTACTCAGCCATAAACTTAGTACAGAACAAAGCTAATGTTTATTTTAGTTTGTTGTAAGAGCTCTTTACATTTAAAAAAAATGAGTACACTCAACAAAACAAATAAAATGTTTCTAACTCTCTTATCAATAAAAATGGCTCTGTTGCCATGGATACGAACGTAGCCACTACCTCTGTTACCATCTTAGTGGATATGGGCATCCTGAAGCAATGCAGAACTTGCCTAATGTTTACTGACAGCCAGTTAATTCTCAAACTGATATGGTATATGAGAAATATATTTACACAATGTCACTGGAGGCAAAGCTCTCACATAAAAGCACTCCTAATATCAATAAGGTTACCAGTAGTACACATGCTGCACCCATTACATACAGTTTAAAGCAAACACATAGACCCACATATGCTGAGGCACTTAAATGTAATCTGCCTAAACCCTAAAGACCTCCCAGACAAAAAGTACACATAACAAACCACCTCAGCAACCCTGAACACACTCTTTCAAAACACCCACATTAACACACACAGCCACATCTTATGGAGCCTCTACTTCTAAGCCCATAAGGCAAGCAACCACACAGTCCAACATTCTGGTCATTAAAGGCTCCATTGTGAGACATGCTGATGTTCCTCTCATCAGACTGAGAAAGGAGAAAGTCACATTCAGTTGCTTATCAAGGGCCATGATCTGTCACATTACACATGCAGTCATGTCATTGAACCACAGGTACTGGTATACCGACATCATGGAGCTCTTGGAATACGTGTCTCAGGCTGGTATGAGACTAACACTGAGTAGCATTTTACCCTCTCCAATGATGATGTTACAGTATGAAAAAAAAAGATGACTGACTGTAATAATTTGATTATTTTCTGGTGTCATTCTAAGGGGGTGCAAGTTTTGTCAGCATGGAAGGTGATGGTCAACAGACCACACTGTTTTGCCAGGGATGGTCTGTACCTCTCCCCTCTAAGCTTTTGAATATTAGCTAAAATATTGTCTTCCCCCACAGTGCCTTTTTTAGGCAATGCAAAACTGAAAGTACTTCTGAAATAGCAAATCAAAACCAAGAAAATCTAAAGGTCTTACAGCTCAATGCTATGAGTCTAAAGAAAAACCTCACTGCTTAGAAGCTCTCTTTATCCTAAATAATGCTGATGTCTGTGTGGTCACTGAGATATAGTTTAAAGCCACAGGTACAGACCAGTTACTACACAGACAGGGACTAAAGATGGAGGGTCTCGATTTACATAATAACTATACCCTCAGGGCTGGTCAAACAGGATGATGCACTTGAGCCTCTCCATGTTCAAATCACCATAGGTAAAACCCCATACCATTTTCCTGTAAGCTGTAGGTTCCCTCTATGACCCAGGAAAGCCATAACATGCATTTAAGCTTATTGAAAATACTCACCATCCAACCCAACGCCATATTCATGGTGACTTTAATTACCCCAGTATTAAATGGGAATCGTATATGACACCAAACATACAGGTACATAAACTCTTAGATTTTTTAAACACAAACTCCCTGGACCAGAATACCCCTCCATGGGTCACAACACCCATGAAGCCTACTTAACCAAACTGAAGACAACCCCAGTTTTACCAAACACACTGGTTATGGGGGATTTCAATTATCCCACCATCAACCAGGAACCTACTCTACCCAAATTCGTTAGAACAAAACTTCCTTGACTTTGTGAATTCAAATGCCCTGGAGCAAATTGTCCATGCCCCAACAAGAGGAACAAACATTCTAGATATCTGTACTACCAACAAGTCAAACAGGTGCACTGCTGCAACTGTTGGACCCTCATTAGTTAAAACTGACCACAAATCGGTCACCTTTGAACTGGCACTAACACCAGAACTCACAGAGGGTGAAATCAGACTAAAAAACTTCACTAAGGCAAACTATACCCTCCTAGGTGAAGGTGTAAATGCATTCCAAACCCTACCTCAAGCTGAAAGTGGTAAATGTGCCACAGCATACACTTAAGCCCTGTACAATAACTTGAATAAGTGAATATACTTGGCTGAACCAGATAGAATCAAAGCCAGAGCCCAAAGTAAAATCAAACTGCCATGGTGGACTTCCAGCATCAACAAACTGTACAATAATCTCAAAATGTTGATGTCCAAGAAAACAAAGACAAAGACCCAACAACGGAAAAGCACCCTCCGCAGCCTTAACAAGCAAATAAGACAAAGTGTCAAATCGTCCAAGAGCTCCTTTGACAGAAACCTAGCAAGTACTGCCAAGGACAGCCGTAATGCCTTTTATACCTATGTACGTAAGCTAAAGAGTAGGACCCAAGCATGTGTAGAACTGGTGGCCAATGGTATCGCACACACTGACACCACAGAGATAGCGAATATGCTAGTGGATAGGTTTTGTGAACATTTCACTCCCTTATCCCCTCCTAACTTACAACAGCCACCCCCAAACTCCCCCTAACATACATATCAGAAGAGCAGGTCCTCAAAGCCCTGTCCAAGGCAAAGAACATGGCCTCTTTTGGATCATAGACATTCCAGGTTGTCTTCTAAACAGGCTAAAACATGAACTAGCAACACCACTAAGTACTCTTTTCAATCACAGCCTGACCACAGGATTTATTCCTATGGAATGGAGAACAGCTAAAGTTATTCCCTCCACAAAAGTGGCCTAACAGGCCTGAGGAATTACAGATCCATAAGCCTGACCAGCCTCATCTGTAAGGCCATGGAACGTATAATTATGGACCTCATAAATAAAGACATAGGTGACCTACAAACCCTGGACCCCACTCAATTCGGCTTCATGAAGGACAGATCCTGCTGGATTTCTTTGAAAATGTGACCAAGGCTACCGATGAGGGCAAATCTGTGCCCACAGCATACCTCAGTTTGGCAAAGGCTTTCAACACAATCCAACATTCAGGCATTACCGATAAATTTAGCAAACTGAATGTAAACCCCTTCGTTGTAAGATGTTTTGCTAACTGGCTCACAAACCAGACACACACTATCAAAGTGTGTTACTCCAGCAGACCTCTGCTACCAGTAGGGTGCCACAGGGGTCAGTACTGGGACCCCTACTGTTTGGAATATACTTCTCAGAATTTCAGGTCAAAACAAAGGGGCTGTGACTGACCACGTTTGCAGATGACTGCAAACTAGGTGCAATCACTGAATCCCCAAATGATGTCAGTAAACTCCAGGATGGTCTCACACAGACCAACAACTGTTGTATTAGTCACGGTCTCACACTGAATGCAAATAAATGCAACATCATTCCCTTCAGCACAAACAATGTCCCTTTACACTATCAAATCAACAACAATACCCTAAGTACCCATGAACTGGTAAGGGACCTGGGATCACAAGTTGACTGCGACCTTAACTTCGACCACCACGTGCCTACCATTGAAAGGAAAACTTTCCATGCTGTTCACTTGATTAGTAAAGGCATTGCCTCAAGAGCAAAATAAGTTATAACCCCCCTGTACTCTGCACTTATCCAGGCCATAATTGAGTATAATGCCCCGTTCGGTATGTACCTTACTAAGCATCTACAGCAAATTGAAGAGACCTCAGAAGTTTCTAAAAAAGGGGCCTCCAGCATGTGCCTTACAATGACCAACTAAAATCCCTATCATTATACTCTGTATCATATAGACTTCTTAGGGGAGACTTATAACTTGTCTATAGTGCAACCCAGGACCCATACTTAATGAACTTACTGCATATCCATAAATCAAATGAGTCTAGGGCTACCTGTTCCAGGGACTTAAATATGGCTTGCAACTTAAATAGGACATGCTGGAGGGACAGATTTATCTCCCAGTGATTGCCAC
Source organism: Protopterus annectens (assembly GCF_019279795.1). Classification (NCBI taxonomy): domain Eukaryota; kingdom Metazoa; phylum Chordata; order Ceratodontiformes; family Protopteridae; genus Protopterus; species Protopterus annectens. The sequence continues at coordinate 344,303,889 of NC_056729.1, forward strand.
GCCTTTGGAACAGGTACCAATTCATGTGAAACAGAGCACCTCTGTGACTCTGTTCAAGAGGAACCTGGATGAGTGGATGGGGCACCATAAAGTCTTAGCAAGGCTAGCACCCACAACCCTCCTGGACATGGGTAGTCATAACTAAATGCAATCTTGGGTATTGACTAGTACCTCTACTTTGGGTTGAAATGGCTTGGTTAAAAATGACCTCTGGGTCAATAGCCTGGTATTCTCTTATGATCTCCTATGATCCTATGATTATGCCGACCAGGGGTACAAACACACCAGATCTTGTCCTCACTAATATGGGAGACTGCTGCAAACCACTTAGTGTAATGTCCTCTGTGGAAAGGTCAGACCACAAAATGGTCTCCTTGGAAGTAAAAATAAAATCCAGAACCCCAGCTAATCCTAGAATATTCAGGCACTACTCTAAGGCTCACAGGCCCATAACATACTATTACCTGATAATGTGACAACATTTCAAGCCCCCACAAACCCTGAGAACTCTGCTGCCTCTGCACAACTGTTCACAGAAACTTTATACAAGTATGCTAATAGCTGCATAGAGGAAGCTGTACCCACAAGGAAGAAGTACAGAAGTAACTAAATAAAGAACAAAAAAAAAAAACAAGCCACTTGGTAGAATCACTACATTGGGATGCTCTATAACAGAAGGAAGAAAATTGTGGCAGAAATTAAGAGGTGTACCACCCAGCAGGATAAAAGCACTCTCAAATGAAAAAACTACTCTGTGTAGAAATGTCTACCAAACCGAAATTTGAGGTAAATTTGGCCTCCCAGACCAAGGGCAACCACAAGACATACTGTAGCTATACCTGTAACCTGAAAGACAATACACAAAATGTGTGCAGAGATCATTGTTAATGTAGCCACATATACTGAGCCAGAAGATATAAAAAAAATATTGGCAGACAAATTCAGCTCTAACTTTGGCCCTCTCTCCTTCTCAATCGCCTTCTAAAAAATATCATCAAATATAACCGCCCTACTTTCACTAGGAGCAGGTCTTTAGTACCCGCCATAAGGCCAGGAACACTGCATTGATGGGACCAGGCATGAAACATGATCTTTCAAGCCCTCCG
>NC_056729.1:344642494-344692494 GCF_019279795.1 Protopterus annectens
CATTAATTTTAGCTCATTTTATTCAAGCACATATTAGCCATGTTAAGCCAGACCAATGGCTTTTTAACTGTGACTAAATGATAGCATGGGTTTCATCCAATTTCATCCATCGTCTACTTTCATGACTACCAGTTGCATGCACATTATTGACTGTGTAATTTCTGATTGTAATTGCATGAATAAATAAGTAATGGACACAGTAATGTATTTTAGTGCATTGTTGTCAGTTACATGCAGTGCTGCCCACCACAAACCCTTTATACCACCTACATACACACATACAAATGTGCCTAGCAATTACATCCATTTTATTAGCAGTGTACACCTAAATGTCTGTTTGTGATTAAATGAACCAATAAATGCATGACTAATGACCAAAAGAGCATACTTCAACTCATTGGCTTTACAGGAATACAATGCAGTCCACTGCAACCCCCCCATACCCCTTGCATGCATGTGCATCCAAACACACATACACACACACACACACACACACACACACACACACACACACACACACACACACACAGAAGTATGTTTCTGATCAATTGAATGAGCAAATAGATAATGGCCAAATTAATGTACTTTGGCTCATTGATGTTAGACACATACAGTACAGTCCATTGGAACCCCCGTTTTACACACACACACACACACACACACACACACACACACACACACACACACACACACACACACACACACACACACACTTTCAAAAAATACATTCCATCCTGCAATTCAGCTGCCAGATTTTAATTAATATTATTTAGTTAAACAAATTGTTTTGTGTTACGCTACATTGCCATTGACAAGTCCTTCCACATTGCTTCAGTTCTGACTCGGGCTGCCTTATGTACCAGTCACTGAATGCAGATTGACCCAATGGGAACAGCAAGTTCAAGTTCATGTTTGGAATTTTTAAGGTTATTTTATGTCTGAAACACCCTTAAAATATAAACACAAGAATAAAGCTATACAAATAAATTATCAACAATGCACAATAAAATGACATGTCGTTAGTCAACACTATTGTATGCCAAATCAAATAAATACATTTGTAATGTACCTGAAACCAGCCATTGAAGAGCACTCTTGAAACCACAGAGGTACTGAGTTTCACAGATAATAAATGTGATAATAAAATAGGGGAAAGTCTGAGGTTTCCAAATTTTTTCTGTGTAACTGCTAGCAGCCCCTCAGAAGCTGAATGCAAACCTGTATGGGGCAATAAGACATGATGAGCTCCTTCAGGTAGCAATGACCCAAGATGAGAATTTACAAATAAACTAACACTAGGATTATGAAAACAATCTTGTAGTGAATGAGAAGCCAATGAATGCGGTGTAATATGTTGGCAAGATACAGTACCAGTAAATAGCCTTACCACGGAGTTTTGCACCATCTATAAATGATCTGGTTTAGTCTTAGGCAGTCTCAGATAAAGGGCATTGTAGTAGTCCAATATGGAGGAGACAAGAGCGTGAATAACAATCAAGAGATCAGCATGAGATATTAGATGCGTATTCCTGGAAATGTTTCTCAGATGGAAAAAGGATGTCTTAACTATAGTTGACATCTGTCCCTGAAATGCCAGCTGTCAGTTAAGAATAATACCAATATTCTGCATTTTTGTACAAATTCAAGCTTATCACCCCTAAACAAGATGTAATTGGATGGGGGGTAGCAGAGACAACTCTCAGAGTTGCACGAATAGCTAACACTTCAGTCTTAGTGGTATTCAGTTTTAACTAATTTTTCACTCAGCTATATCTGTACGGCTTCAAGGTCATTAACCCAGGGTAGATGCACACCATCTCATCCTGAGGCAATGATAAACAGATTTGGGTATCATCAGTTTAACTATGGTATGCTAAATCCTGTTACCTCAGTAGATCTCCTAAAGGGAGACCGTACACAGTAAATAGTAAAGGGCCCAGTATAAAACCTTATTGAATCCCTCAGTCAGGATGGTACAGTGAAAAGGAGATGAGTACAGAGTAGACTCTATGTGTACAGGTAGAGAGCTAAGAAATACACCAGTCAAGAACTGTAGTTATAATCCCTCAGTATGAGTACAAATGTTCTATTAAATTTCTATGATCTACTGTGTCAAAAGCTGCAGGGAGATCCACAGAGACCAGCAATGTATAGTGGCACTGGTCTCTTGCCATAAGTAGCTCATTAACCCCTCTAATGAGAACATTTTTGATGCTACGATGAGTACAAAACCTGACTAGAAAGGATCCACAATTACATTATTGTTAAGGTAGGATTCCAGCTGCTTATAAAGAATGTTCTTGATGATCTTTCTCAAGAAGGGAAATTAGAGATAGAGCAGTAGTTGTTTCAATTCTTTGGAGGATGAGATGGTTTCACTTAGAGTTGGAATGACCAATACCTCCTCCAAGGCTGAGGGGACTTTCCCATCCCACAAGAAGGTTACCAAAATTTGATAGGTCACTGCCAGTACATTGAAGCTAAAAAAAAACAGCTTAGAAGGACAAGAATCCAGCCATCATGTTGTTAGTCTCAAACTGGAAACAACAGTAGTAAACTCTTCAAAATCTGAAATACTGAACACTAACTAAGACACAGTTAAATCTAAAGGAGGACATACACTGCCACCCTTATGGCCAGCCAGAAGTAGACCAGATCCATAAGAGTGCATCTGGTCATTTAGCTACTCAATGCTTCATCTAGCAGCCCAGGTAACTACCACCAAAACTACATTTGTATGCCTCCATAAATCACAAAAGGCTCTGTACATAAATGCTGGCTGTTTTATAAATAGTCCAGCTGAGTTATCTGAGTCAGCTATTTTTTTAAATACAGTTTGGAATTCTGTGCATGCATACACAGTATGTCAAAAGGGGAAAGTCAACTATTTATAAAAAAAAAAAAAAACAAACAAACAAAAAAAAACACAAATTAAAAGCAAAGAGTAATTATTTTGGACATCTGCAGCCCAGTACCACGAGGCACCCATGATGTGAACATTCTTTGAAAATCTCAGTAAATACATTGAATGGCATTTATAAGAACCACAATGAAATGTCATCATTTTCATCCCAAACTGTTTTATACTGGCATGATTTCATTTAACAGTTTCATGTTGGTAGATAACTATGAGCAGCTCAGTGACATAGAGGTTTTGACTATTTATTTTATTTAGTTTTATTTTATTTTACATTTGAAAAGTCCAACTGGAGAACATTTTCTTTTCCAGCGGTGGCCTGGGGAGAAAAGCTCCACATTTATAAATAAATGTAAGATACATATACACATACAATGTATAGATACATATATTGATTCAATCTCAGATACAAGTACAAAATGAAAATACATGTTATAGATTTCACTGATACAATCATATAGTCTAGATACGATACAAAAAATAGCAGTACTGTGATTGTAGGTAGAAAACAAGTACGTTAAGTATACATATGTTTAGTAGAGTTATATTATTCAAATACAAAAATAACAGGTTGTGTTCCTTTAGCTGCCTTAAGACATCTATTTCCTAACCAGGGTTTGTGCAAGAACAGGTCCATGATTCTGATAGGTATAATTTGATAAGTATTTTTAATGGCAGAGGATTCCATGTTTTGGCTATGCAGCTGGAGTAAAGGGAAACTCCAGCTGGATTGTTAGGTTTGGATATATTTAGGAAGGATTTGTTACTAGAATGCAATACCCTGTTATTGGAGTAGTGTATTAGCAGATTTTGAAGTACTGTTTTTTTCTGGCTGATTTAGTATTTGATGGGTGAAGGTGAGTTGATAATAAACAAATAGATTTCGTAGTTTGACCCAGGATAGTTTTACAGCTGAACAATGATGGGATCTGAAACGTGTTACTGTAGCAAATGCTGAGATTTTATTACAGCAAGTTTCATGTTTTGGTAGGTCAGATTTCTTAATATTTGTAAGAATTTGTGAGGCGTATAGTAGCGTAGAGATAAGGTGGGTACTTGCTATAGTGTCCTTTGAAGATTTATTTAGAAACTGTCAATTTCTGTACAGGGTTCCTATTTTTTTGTGAACTTTTTTATGGTCTGTGATATGTGTATGTCAAATTTTATATCATGTTCCATGACCACTCCAAGTAATTTTGTTTGGGAAACTGAAGAAATATTTGTATGGTCTAATGATGAGATATTGAATGGTGGGTGGGTGTCCGCAGCTCTAGTTGGATCCTGGGTGACTTTTACTACCCACCATAGAGCAGAACACCTATTTTAGCCCAAACACAAATGCCCAGAGATTCCTCAACTTCGTCATTGCCAATCCATTGGATCAGCTGGTCGATACGCCCACGACAGGTGAAAATAAACTGGACCTGGTACTAACCAAAATGAATAGCCACTGTAGCACCTCTACAGTGTCATCCTCATTGGTAAGATCCGAGTATGAAGTGATCACTTTCATATCACCATCTCCCCTGACCCCCCCCCCCCCTTTGTCAAGTTCAAGCAAAAAATGTTTTCCAAAGCTGACTACAAACTCCTGAGAGCAGGTATAAGCAGCTTCACAGCCACCATCCCTTCAGTTGGAACTAGCACTAATGTCCAAGCCTACACCAAAAAACTATATGAGCACCTACATAGCTACATAGTCTCAGCAACACCTGACAGAACCAAATCATCTTCCTCAAGAAAGAGTAAACCTGTCTGATGGACAGCAGCAACAAACAAACTCTATAATGAAAGGAAACAATTGCTGTCCAGGACCAAGAAAGAGCAGGTGCTAAGTTAGAAGCAATCTCTCCTTTGTCTGAACAAGCAAATAAGGTCACTGGTGAAATCCTCTAAGGTTAACTTTGAGTCCAAATTGGTCACATCCACTAAGGACAATCACAAGGCCTTATTCACATATGCCCACAGTCTCAAAGGTACCACCCAAATCTGCTCTAAACTGGTGATCAAGAACACCACAAACACAAAAGATGTAGATATAGCCAACCTGCTGGCTGACATGTTCAGTGAAGACTTCACCCCCCCTGCCCCCCATCAGTAAACCAGGACATCCCCAGCACCCGTCCCCCCTCCCCTCATCACCAGGGAACAAGTCTTTAGTGCCCTCTCACAGACAAAAAATACAGTCTCCATGGGACCTGACAACATCCCAGGCTGCATCCCACATGAACTCAGGCATAAGCTGTCAGCACCATTAGGCACCCTATTCAACCAAAGCCTGAGCACCGGCTTCACCCCACCTGAATGGAGGACAGCCATTGTTATCCCTCTACACAAAGGTGGAGTGTCCACTGACCCAAGCAATTATAGGCCCATTAGCCTAACTAGCCTGATCTGCAAGGCCATGGAACACATTACCATGGACCTTATAAACAAGGACATTGGCAACCTCCAAACACTTGACCCCACACTGTTTGATTTTGTCAAAGGGAGATCATTCCTGTTAAACTTGGTCGACTTCTTTGAAACAGTTTCCAAAGCCATGGACAAGGGGAAGATGGTGCACACTGTCTACCTTGACCTAGCCAAAGCCTTAGACACTATTCCCCACCAGGCATAATAGGTAAACTCTTCCAGCTAGGAATCAACCTGTATATTACCAGATGGGTAGCTAACTAACTCACTGATAGAACCCACTCATTCAAAATAGGGGAAGCCACCTCTAGTAGTAGACCAGTAACGAGTGTCGTACTTGAAGGATCGGTCTTGGGGCCCCTACTGTTTGGGATATACTTTTCTGAGGTGCAAGCTGGGTGCTGTCTTAAATTCCCCTAGTCATGTGAACATCCTCCAAGAGGGCTTTACCCAAACTAATGACTGATGCCAGAAGCATGGCCTCAAACTGAATGCCAAGAAATGATTCATTATCCCCTTTGGGGAAAATGGCATTCCCCACTAATTATCACATTAATAACGATGTACTAAGCACGCAATCAGTCGTGAGGGACTTGAGCACCCAGGTTGATAGCAACCTGACATTTGACCACCACATTACCTCCGTTGTACAGAAGGCTTTTTACATGGCCCACCTCATAAGTAAGGGTATTTCAACCAGGAACAAGGAGGTCATAACATCCCTGTATAGAGTACAGTGCCCCCTTCTGCATGTACCTTGCCAAGCACATGCAGCACCTGGAGAGACCACACAGGTTCCTGACCCGGAAAATCCAGGGTCATAAATAACTATCCTATACAGATAGGCTAAAAGCCCTGTCCCTCTACTCAGTCTCGTACAGACTGCTCAGAGGTGACCTGTGTCTGGCCTACAAGGCCATCTCAGATCCAGCCTTGATGGAGTTGCTGCATATCCATAAGTCAAACTCCACTCACGTAACCCACATGCAAGGCCTCAACCTGGTCTGTGGCATTAATAGAACTTGTTGGTGGGATACATATGTTTCCCAAAGACTCCCCCATCTGTGGAATAGACTCCCTCTCCATGTCAAGTAGAGTACCTCAATAGCCATCTTTAAGAGGAACCTGTATGACTGGATGGGAAACAGAAAATACATCCCTGCGATATCACCTGTGTCCCTGCTGGACAGGGGAAACAGGTGCTGACTTTGTGGGAACATGGGTGAAATTCTTGGCTAGGCTTATAAGAGCCTCCAGGCCAATAGCCTAGTATCGTCCTATGAACCTATGAATCTGTGATAGAAGAGCATGTGGTTTGTTTTAGTAGAGTTAAGTATAAGCTGTGTATTGTTTAGTCAAGATTCCATAGCATTGAATGACTGCTGGGTGATTTTTTGGAGTTTTTACAGTGTTTGGGCGAAATAAATCAGGGTGGAATCATCCGCATATTGAACTACTGAGGCAAGTGGGGTGGTAGTATGAAGATTTTTAGTAAAGATAATAAAAAGGAGAGGGCCTAGAATAGATTCCTGTGGAATTTCCTAGGTTACAGGTAGTAATGAAGAGAGATTTTGTTGCCATTTTACAGCTTGCTGGCATCCAGTTAGATATTGCTGGAACCAAATAAGTGCAGAATGGCGAAGTTTAAGTTCCAAGAGCGTAGTTAAGAGTTTAGAATGGGAGACAGTATCAAAAGCTTTGGACAGATCAAGAAAGATGGAGGAATCCAAATTGCCATCATTAAGATGGTGGTTAATAATGTTAGTAAAGTTAACAAGGGCGGTGGTAATGCTATGATTAGGATAGAAACCATGCTGAGTGTTAGAGGATTGTTGGTTATTAGATAGTTTAAGATTTGTGAATGGATGCACCTCTCAAGTATTTTTGATAATGTGGTAGTATTGCTATTGGCCGGTAATTTGATAATTCTGTTGAGGTTTCACCTTTATGTAGTGGGATGATATGTGATACTTTCCAAATTTTAGGGACTTGTTCTAAGATGGATCAATTTATTAATATGGATACTGGATAAGATATTCCTTCTGCAGCGATTTTTATATATTTGGCAGGTAGATAGTCAGCAGCAGGTGTAGTAGGTTTAAGCCTTTTGAGATATTTAACTATTGTGTTTATTGTGGCAGGTTGGAAAGAGAAGTTGTTGGAATCTAATGTGGGTACTATGTGAGTCTGGGTAGGGGAAGAACAGTTATTGTTTGTGAGGGTCAGTGTATCTGTCAAATTGTGAGGCTGTGATGTCTTTAGTATCAGTGAATGTTGGTGAGAGAATACTAGTTTGTCCTGGCTGTAGGATCTTTTTGATGGCAGCCCAAATTTTTGTGGGTTTCTTTGATTTTTTTTGATTGGACACTGCTATAGTAACTTACTTTGTCCTGTCTAATATGTTTTAGCTTTATTTCCTAGTTCTAGATATGTTTGTTTGTTAGTTGTAGTTTTGGCATTGAACCATTTCTCCTAGGCCTTATTTCTAGTTTTTAACAGAGATATTGTTTCTTTGGTTAGCCAGGGGGCATAATTGGCTTTTATCCTTATTTTTTTTTGGGGGGGGGGGGGATGTTTAGGATAATGAGGAAGGTTGAGTTAAATAATAATTGTTTCCTGAAGGAGGGATGTTGCTGTCCAATTTAGGATGTGTTCTAGAGTAGTTAAATTGTTCCCAGATCAGATATAGGCTCCCACTATGTTCAGATGTTTCTTTAGATTAATTGTTAGTTTGCTAAACAGTATTTCAGTGTTAAAGTTTGAGATGATTAGGTCTAGAGTTTCTAAATTGAGATTTTTGTATAGAAAAGTGATACCACCACCTCATTTCTCTTGTCTGTCTAGCCTAGGTATGTTGTATCCTGGGGAAGTATTTCTTTGTTAGAGGTGTCTGGTTTTAGCCAGGTTTCTGCTATAATGGCAATATCTGGAATATACAAGAGCAAGGGTGGCATGCAGTTCTTGAATTTTGTTCATGCTGCTCCTGAGATTTATATTAAGTAATAGTAAGTCTGCACTTTTTCTGGAGAGAGTTAATAGTTTTTGGAGATGGGTTGAGGTGTGAAGATCTAGATGGGTTGGATTTATTTGGGGGGGGGGTCAGGGTTGGGGTGAATATCCCCACTAAGTACAATCTGCGGTGCAATGTGAACTATAAATTTTAAGTATTTTGATATAAATGCATCTTATTTCTGTATAACATTAGGGTAAGTTTTTTTGTGTGAGTATGTTTATATGCCCCGCGACAATGGCTCTGTTAGCAACTCAGGTGGTGAGAACAAACACCTGATATCTAATCATCACTCCCAGAGGAAAATATATTGTCAGAGTTGCACTACAGGAATGTCATCTGGAGGAAGGCATATAAATGCAAGTACAATATTTAGAATTCAGGAGATAGTGAGCCCACCATAGTGCATAACTCTGTAGCTGAGGACAGCAGATATATAGAAGCCTGATTTACTATATCCAAGTTTGCTGTATCAAATGGTGCCCACTATAGGGATTGACTAGAAAGGCTTTCCTGTGAGACAAGACAGAATATTTATTTATTTATTTGTCTTTGTTAATCAGGAAATGTCCAACTAGGTAAAAACTATTTTCATCAGAGGCCCAGGGAGAAAAGCTCAAAATTCAAGTTACATATGATGTACATTTATAATTTCAGGGTAAAAACATCTACACATGAGCTAATTTATATGATTTTTTAATATTTGTAAATATTTCTCACATGAACATAACATTTTAACACAAAAAAGAGACAAATTAACATAAAATATCTAATCAATGAATACAGAAATAACATGCAGTAACAATGATTGTATTTAAAACATGATGGCTACAGGGAAAATATCAAACTGGGATGTTTTTGAATTTAGTAATAATTTACAGCCAGACAAGAAGAATGAAACTTAAAAATGATAAGAGAGATGTGAAAGGAGAAGTTATGGGAATGAGCAGGAAGATAAATGGACATAGGAGGAATTGTAGTTAGTGGTGGGGTGTGAGAGAAGGAGGAAAAGTAAGAGTTTAGGAAATAAGTGCAGGATGAGGGGGAGTGATAAATTACAAAAACATTTGGGAGCAAAGGGACTGTAAGAGTTGGAGAAAAGTAATCTGAGTAAAGCTAGCCAGGTGAGCAGGAAGAACAGAGCCATCTTTGGCATAGATGCTGTTTAAGCAAAGTTTTCAAACTATTTAAGTTTTAACTGTGTGGGGATTTCATTGCAGAGTTTTGACACATAATGAGATTCCAGCAGTGGTGAATGTATTATTGACACACAGTAAAAGTTTACTGCTAGAACAAAGTTCTCTAGTGGGTGAATAGTACAGTAAAGTATTTTGTAATGCTGGCCATTTGTCTGGAGAGTACAATAGGTTGTGGGCAATGATTAGTTGTGACTATGTCAAGTCAACTATTTTGGGAGTTCAAGCCGGTCTAATTGATTTAATGCAAGGGAGTGGTATGTTTTCCAAGGCTGGCTTGTTGCAACTGTAGCTATTTTGTAGTAGCAGGAGGCTGTGTAGTTTTATGTGTAGTGTTGATATTTGTTAAGAATAGGGGAAACGTAATAGAGAAGGAAGGAGGTATGTTGCTGCTAAGTAATCCTAGCTTGATCTGTCAGGTAGTGTTCAGCCCTATAGAGGGACATGAGATTTTGACGAGTTTTCTTGATGGAATGAAGTATGTGGTTATCAAATTTGATGTTGCCATTTATTATGACTTTGAGTAGTTTAGTTTGGCTTATGGTTTCTATTTTTAAGTTATTACTTGAGGTAATATGAAATGTGTGTTTCTGATAAAGGTGTTACTTTGGGGTAAATAGCATGTTTTTTTTTTTTTTTTTTTTTGAGTTACACAGCGCATTGGGATTTTTTGCCATATTTCAATGTCAGTGAATGATTTTTGAGTGATTTCCTGTAATTTTGTTATGAATGGGGCAGAGCAGGTAAGGGTTGAATTGTCTGCATATTGTATGAGAATGGCAAATATTGTAGCTGTATGAAGTTTATTTATGAAAATGTTAAATAGAAGGGAGCTGAGTATTGACCCTTGGGTAACACCAACAGAGATCAGTTGAAATGCTGGAAAGGTTTCTTGTCATTTAGTTGCCTGCTGATGATTGCATAATTAACTCTGAAACCAGAAGAGGGAGGGGTAAGTGAGACTGAGTGTTGCAAGTTCACATTGGAACTTTTGGAGGGACATTGTGTCAAATGCTTTGAAAAGGTCAAGGGAAAGTGAAGAAACAAGGTTGCTCTCCTTTCTGTATTGTGTTACTATGTTGGTGAAGTTGAGGAGGGCAGTAGTTTGGGCCTGAAACCGTGCTGGGTGTTGGAGAGGAGGTGTGTTTGGTTGTATGTTTCATAAACTGAGAGTGAATACATTTCTTAAGGATTTTAGAGGGGGATGATAGGATAGCAATAGGTCTATAGTTTGCTAACTCTGTTGAAGCACCTCCTTTGTGAATGGGTATAATAATGGATTTTTCCAGATGGATGGGACATAATTTTCAGTTATTGACCAGTTGATTAGAATGGAGACAAGGAAGGCTAGTGCTTTTAAAGAACTCAGTGGGAATGGTATCAGCAGCTGAGGTTGCTGCTTTTAACTTGGCTAGTAATTATTTATGGTTGATGTTGGGATGGGCTGAAAACTAAAAAAACAGTGTGTTGCTTTTGAGAACTAATGGAAGTTGGAGAGGTGAAGTGATTTGGTCATTGATTAGTGATAGAACTGACTGGATAAAATGAGTGTTGAACTGAGTGGCAATGGACTCTGCTGTTTGAAGTAGAAGGATGGGGTATAATTGTTTAGAGAGGAACAAACTAGCTTGGGGTTGTTTTGGTGGCTTTTTCTGGAGATCATTGTAGTATGATTTCTTGTCAGATTTAGCAAGGATCTTGGTATGGTTTCTGAGATATCTAAAATTTGATAGACTAAACCTCAAAATGCACTCTCTCAAGGCACTCCTAAAAATGGAGAACATCGATATCTGTGCAGTAACTGAGACCTGGTTCAAGGGTCCAGAGAGCACCCCTGCAATACCAGGCTACAACTCTTGCCACACTTTTCGGACACCAAAGCAGGACCGAAACACTAAAGGTGGAGGAGTGTCAATATTCACCAAGGATATTCACACCACCAGGCTAGTTGCCCAACACAATGCGTCTGAAATTCTCCAGGTGCAACTAACACTAGGTAAGACTGCAATCCAAATTGTAGCTTGCTACAGATCCCCCGACATACCCCAAGATTCTCACTACACCTTTCTAAACATACTGGAAAATATTAAGATAAAACCAAACACCCTAATACTGGGTGATTTTAACTACCCTGCCATTAACTGGGAAAACTACTCATGTACCAACACCTTTGCCCAACGGTTCTTGGAATTCATAAATTCCAACGCCCTGGATCAACTAATCCATAGTCCCACCAGGGGCTCCAATATCTTAGACCTGGTCATTACCAACATGGGAAATCAATGCTCCACGCCTATGGTCACCCCCTCGTTAGTCAGGTCTGAACATAAGCTAATCACAATTAACATCCACGTCCCACCCCCCCCCCCCCAGTAACAAAACCTCCATAAAAAACTTCTCCAAAGCCAACTTCATGCTACTCAAGTCAGAAGTGACAAACTTCATGACACCCATGTAGACGGGAACTGAAAGTTCAACTGCTGTATCCTACACTAAGGCACTGTACGAGCATATCCACTCATGCATGAATCGTGCCATCCCAAATAGAACCAAGATGCTCTCATCCAAAAAAAGGAAGCCAATCTGGTGGTCCCCTGCCATAAACAAACTTTACAACAAAAGGAAGAAACTGTTGCAGAAAAGAGGAAAATCCCAGGATGCAAAAAACTCCCTTACCAGCCTCAGTAAGAAGCTAAGATCTCTCATAAAATCCTCCAAAGCTAGTTACGAAAATAAAATTGCCAAAGATTCCAAAAACAACCACAAGGCATTCTATAACTATGTCAAGAATCTAAATGGCAATGCTCAGATCTGCTCCGAGCTAAAACAGAATGGCATTAAATATACTGATCCCAAGGATATTGCCAATATCCTGGCAGATCGATTCAGTGCCAACTTCACCCCCCTCTCACCCCTAAATGGCCCATCTCAATACCGGAAGATTGCCAAATTCCAGTAATAACGGCCACACAGGTAAAAAACGCACTCTCCAAAGCTAAGAATACAGCATCCATGGGACCAGATGACATCCCGGGCTGTGTACTACATGAACTACAATATGAACTGGCACCTCACCTAAGTGTCATGTTTAATCATAGCCTCACCTCAGGTTTCGTGCCCACTGAGTGGCGCAGAGCTACAGTTATCCCACTCCACAAGGGGGGATCCACCTTGGATCCCGGAAACTACCGTCCCATCAGTCTGACAAACCTTATCTGCAAGGCCATGGAGCATATTATCATGGAACTTATAAACAAAGACATTGGTAACCTTCAAACACTGGACCCCACCCAGTTTGGGGTCGTGAAGGGCCGATCTTGTCTCCTGAACCTGACTGACTTCTTTGAATCAGTCTCCAGAGCCATGGACAAGGGTAAGGTGGCCCACACAGCCTATCTAGACCTTGCCAAGGCCTTTGACACCATCCCCCACTCTGGAATCATAGATAAACTTACTAAGCTGGGCATTAATCCCTACGTCACCCAATGGGTTGCTAACTGGCTTACTGATAGAACCCACACTGTAAAAGTAGCTGACTCCAAATCCAACTTCAGACAAGTGACAAGTGGAGTACCTCAGGATTTAGTCCTGGGACCGCTCTTGTTTGACATCTACTTCTCTGAAGTACAGGCCAACACTAAGGGACTCTGGATAACAAAGTTCGCAGATGACTGCAAACTGGGAGCCATTATTGAATCCCCAAATTATGTGGATACTCTACAAAAGGGCCTTACAGAAACAGATGCTTGGTGCCAGAGCCATGGGCTCAAGCTCAATGCCAAGAAATGTATAGTTATCCCCTTTGGGAAAAAACATGTATCTGTGAATTACCATATAGGTGGCAGTACACTAAACACCGAAAGTGTGATAAGAGACTTAGGGACACAGGTGGACAGTGGTCTCACCTTCGATAACCACATCGCCACAACAGTCAGGAAATCCTTCTATGTGGCACACCTCATCACTAAGGGCTTTTCATCCAGAAAAAAGGAGGTCATTGTCCCACTGTACTCATCCCTCATTAGACCCATTATAGAAAACAATGCCCCATTTGGTATGTACCTCTCAAGACATCTGCAACAACTGGAAAGGCCACAGAAATACCTCACTAAAAGAATCACAGGCCTAAAGCAGATGCCCTACACTGACCACCTTAAAAACCTCCAGTTAGACTCTGTTGCATATCGTCTACTCAGAGGCGATCTTTGCTTAACATACAAGGCCATGTCAAATCCAGAGCTGTTGGACATGCTACACTCAAAGAAATCCCAATCCCTCAGAGCCACATGCTCCAGGGATCTAAACCTTGTCATCACAATAAACAAAACATGCTGGAGGGATAGGTTCCTGACCCAGAGACTCCCCAGACTCTGGAATAGATTGTCCATACATGTCAAGCAGAGTGCCTCTTTGGCCCTCTTCAAAAGGAACCTTGATGATTGGATGGGAAAAAGGAAATTCACCCCGGGGATCACGTCAGTCACCCTGCTAGACAGGGGTCCAGGGAAGTAAATAGTGTGGGAAGAAATAGCCAGGGAATTGTTATGGCTAGGCTTGTATAGGCCCTAGGACTGATAGCCTAGTGCCAACCTATGAACCTATGTTGTTTTATTTTTATACCATTCTTTCCATACTTTATCTCTCTGTAGCATAAGCTGTTTGGTCTCTTTTGTCAGCCATGGCGCTGTGTTAGATTTTACCCTTCTTGTCCTAACTGGTGCTAAATCATTTAGTATTTTTAGAAGGTGTAATTGAAGTTAGTAACTGCTTCATCCAGGGGCATCTCTCAGTACATTCCAGTTGTAGTGGGCAGGACTGTAATGAATGTGTCTTTGTCAAATTTGGTTAAATTGCATACTTGTTTATAGATTATTATTTTGAGTGAGGGGAGCAAAGCTGGTAGAGGTAAACAATCACAGTAGCAGGAGACAATCAGTCTATGCAGGCAAGTTTAGCATAATTAATGGTAAAGTGACACATTTAAACTCACATACATTGCTAATTATGGACTGAAAATGATTAGTTATTAGTTGGACACACAAACTCATTAGTAGCCCAAATTAAATTAGCTAATAATGGACAAACTAATAAAGTGGGGACCGGGGCAGTCATGGATGTCTTTAGCTTGAACTGATTCAGTTGCTTCTGAAAACAGTTAACTGAGAAGACGATGCAAACCTTGCTAACAAGTAATTTAACAGGGACTCCTATCTCAGTTATCAAATAAAGGTAAATACACTAGAGTTAACTTGTATTTCCAACTTTACATGCCTTTTGCAAGTTGAAAAAGGAAAGTAGAATGTTGTACTCAGGGGGTTCAGTGGTAGATGTGCAAAGCCTTGTTGTGGTTTGTAAAGGAGAAATATGGTATGAAAAAGAGAAGTTAAGATGCTAGTTTTTAAAGTAGAGTCAATGATACAGAGGTATTAACAGTGCGTTAGTCTGCAAAAGAAAAAAAAACAAGAAAAAACACAGTTGCAAAACAGTCAGCGAGTTCCAACATACATTGCCATACACATGAGGATAAGACACTGACCTATCTAATTACTAAACATAATGACATAGAAAATAAAGATTCAGAAACCAGAGATGAGTACAATAAGGATGTATGAGGCCAGACCTAGGCCACCCTCTTCATCCTTACAGCTCAGTGTGAATGTAACAGCTTCCAAACCTTCACATGTGGTGGCTTCCCCCTTTAGGGTGGTAAATGTCCTGCTTGTCTTCGTGCTCATGATTTATGTGATCCTAGACATCTGCTAGAGTGAGATGCGAGTAACAGTTTTTATTGCTTTCCTATTGAGTATACATTCTTTTTCACTCTTCACATGGAATAGGTGTTTGAGTTCTCTGGACATATATCCATAGTCGAACTGGAACTGAGAGACCATTCCCTTTTCCTCCCCTTTGGTGCCAAGTCTATCCCAGTGGTGAAGGTTGAGTAAGATCCTGTTGGCAAACTGATTCATAGTAATGCATTGCAATGAATTACTGTGGGTTACAGTTAAATAAAAAAAAAATGAACCTAACTATGAATGCCTCTGTAAAACATTGACCCCATAAATAATCAACAACAGACTATACTATAAACATCCTATAAGGCCTAAAATTGTACAGCTGGTCTACCTGAACTAAACCCTTCTGTTGTACTGCCCATGGAGAAATAAAGTGTTTTCTCTGGGGGCAGAGTCACCCCCTCACACTTCCCTCAGTTGTATGTACTTTGTGTATGTTTGCACCAACACCTGCAAAAGTTAGCCCTGCCATACATATATTCCATCTCTCCCAGGTTAAATATTTACAGTTTTAGTTAGAGCTGTATTTGGTCGTACATGGATGACTGTTTCATTTGCTGGTGAAGACATCTTCATCATGTCCTAGACTCCCATACCACACACTTGCACCCACTGGGATTTTGGACTCTCATATTTCCACTGGGTTTTCAACTCCAAAATGTGCGATGGCTGAGCTGTGAAGTGCACTGTTAAGCAGTATATATTGATGCCTGCACTTGGCCTAAGCCAGGCTTCTCAAGTACTGGGGTTGCCTCAAGTATATGCCTAGTCTGTGCTCACTAGGGTCACTCATACTCCGGTGAGTATGCAGCCTATATCACCTGTGTTATGTGTGTAGACGATGAAAGATTACTCCTTTGGATTAACAGTGGGGGACCTCTCTTTCCGTATATGAACCCTTTTTTGGTACCTGGGGAGCCTAATGTCCCTGTTCTTGAGAAAAGATAGGCTATGAGTGTTGTACTAAGTTTACCCATATGTCCTTTGCTTTGGAGCTGGCCTTAGAAGTGGTAATGTCCTCTATGGACTGGCCTACCATTTCCTGCTCTTCTCTTCACAAAAGCAAAAAGATGCAGTACTATTTTTATAGCCTAGTTGCAGCCAGATACTGGATTTGCCACCTCCAAGAAGTCAATCAGCCGCTGTGCATATCCACTGAATGGTTCAGTATTTTGTCCAAGGATCTTAGAGTTGATTCTTAGGTAAATCTTCATCCCAGCATAGAGTGCAGAGCTGCCAGTGTCTGACTGTTCTCCCACCAGGTGAGGACTTCACAGGTTTGAACAAGGTTAGGGGGTTAGAGCTTACTCTTCTGCCACACATGGCTTGCTTACCCTTAACTACTTGTGTTGCCTTTCTCAGTTGCTATTTTTCTTGCTGTACTAGACTCTAGCAAATCTCTCTGATCTCCCTTGCTCTGAGATCATGGAATCACTAGAAACAAATTGTCTCAAATAAGTCGACAGCTGGGCTCCATGCTATCTAAAAATGCTTCTACTGATCTCTGTAGTGGGGCTTCATATCACCTTCTACAGTTTTGTTTCCACTGATGCTGGGACTAGGGTTGCTACTGAGAGTACTTTATTATCAGCATAGGATGACCAGTTTCTGGCTCTCCTTATTGAGAATGCAGACCATTTGAGATGCTTCTTTTCAGGATCAATTCACATTTTGGGAATTCTTATTAGACTTCATTGAGGTTTTCCAGAAGTAGGGTTTAGCACTGTCATCAGTGGAGAAATAAGCAACTTCTTTCTCCTGATCTCTTCAGGGAATCAGCTCAAGTCCCTAAGGAAAAGGCATTTCTCTTAAATGATGAGTATAAAGGACAGGACAGTGAATGCCCAATATGTCCTCATAGGTATGCATTTCTTATTTTCCATTTTATTAGACATCAGTTTTAGAAAGGAACTGACTTTTATCACCTCTTTTATTTCTATATCCATTGAGATCCAGTCACTAACTACCATGCAGATAAATGGCTTTCATACCTTTATAGCAACAGAAAAACTCAAAAACAATCTTATTAAGGAGAAATTCATCTTCATACTGGTAATGGCTTCCAGGCTCTAAAACATTATCCTGACTTTATGTTTCATTTTGAGTATTCAACTGTTATACCTTTGCTGCAGTTTATCAAAAAAATCTTATATCTGAGAAATCTCACCTGCTCCACTCTTAGCATCAACAAAATTGTTCCATCTGGTTCTCATCTTTCTTATAATGTTGTATAAGTAATCTGTCTGAGCTTTGTTTTGGCTATATTTAGAGGTTCATAGGTTCATAGGAAGTTTCTAGGCTAGCAGGCCTAGAGCCTTTACAAGCCTAGCCATGTTAATGCCAAGATCCCCCATTTGTTCTTTTTTTGGGTAGTTTGCAGAACGAATTTATGAACAGATCGAGTCTGTGATCAACACTGGCTACCCCTGTCCATGAAGGACATGGATGCCATCCCAGGGGTGAATTTGTGGTCTCCCATACAATTATCAAGGTTGCATTTGAATAGGGTCAGTGAGGAGCTCTGTTTTACGTAAATAGGGAGTCTGTTCCAGATAAGCAGCAGTCTATGGTAGACATATTTATCTCTCCAGTGTGATCTGTTAATGTCACAAGGTAGGTTGAGATACCTAGAGCGAGTAACTCTTGTTCCATTTGAATCACGGATGTGCAGCATTTCCATTAGGGCAGGGTTGGAGATTTCCCTGTAGGCCAGGCACAAGTAACCTGTCAGCAGCCTATAAGATACGGAGTAAAGTAACAGGGCTTTCAGCCTGTCCATGTAGGTCATGGTTTGGAGTCCTTGTATTTTCTTAGTGAGAAAACACTGAGGTCTCTCCAGATGCTGCAGGTGTCTGGTGAGGTACTTGCAAAAGGGTACATTATACTCTATTAGTGGTCTCATTTGGGTTGAATACAGTGGAGTTATAACATCCCTTGACCTGGATGCTATGTCCTTGCTTATGAGCTGCACTACAAAGAAGGCTTTCCTCACCACATGGAAACTTGGTGGTTAATGTTTAGATTGCTATCAACCTGTGTTCCCAAGTCTCACACCACCAGGTTGGAGCTCAGGGGGGTAATGTCAGTATTGTAATTTGCAGGAAATTCCATTTTGCCAAAGGGAATAATAATAATTTTTTTGCATTTCGTTTTAGACCATGGCTTTGGCACCAATCATTTGTTTGTGTTAGCCCTTCTTGTAATATGTTGACATCACTGGGAGACTCATTGATTGCTCCCAGTTTACAATCATCAGTGAACTTGGTGAGCCAAAGACCGTCTACTTTGGCCTGGACTTCTGAGAAATAGATGCCAAACAGTAAGGGGCCCAGCACAGACCCCTGTGGTACTCCACTGGTGACAGGTCTACTGGTGGAGAAGTCACCAATTTTGACCGAGTGTGTTCTGTCGGTGAGCCAATTGGCTACCCATCTAGTAACATAAAGGTTAATCCCTATTTTTTTTAATTTCTCCAAATCTTTGGGGTTTCTAATATCGTGACAGGAATGGACCCCATTCCTAAGTCAAAGTACGATTAAAGTTCATGAAATTAGTGTCGTTTCACTCTTTGATTTCAGCCAGTAATGCTCTTCACAGCACCTGCAATGTGCTTAGTAATGAGTGACGCCTTGTGCAGTTCATATGCAGTTACAGTTTTTGGTAATATATCTAAATATGACTGTAGACTCTTTTTTATAAGACCCATCGCTCCTACTACTATTGGAACTATCTGGGTATCTTTCTTCCACATTGCTCTTGCTTCTGCCTGCGACTCCTGAGATTTTATGACTTTATGTCCCTCTGTACGCAGGACACTGTAGTCACTGGGTGTGGCAATTTCAATGATCAACGCTAATTTTGTCTTCTTTTCCTGGACCACTATATCTGGTTTTCTAGCATCTATTTTTTGAACTGTTGGCAATGGATGATCCCATGTGATGTAGACTTCATCATTTTCTATGATGCTTTGTGGCTCATATTTCCAGTGTTTTTCAGCTACTTCAAAACCATAATGTTGCACAATCCCCAGTGCAACAGTCTCATCACATTATTATGCCTTTCAGTATCAATCCTTCTGCCATTAGTATGTCGCAACCAGCAATGAGATGTGCAACTGTTTCCAATTCTGTTTTACAAAATCTACATTTGTCTGTTTCTCCCACATGTTCAATGGACTTTGTAAAGCAACATGTACATAGCCCCCTATCTTGGGCTGCCAATATTAACCTTTCATCTCTTGGTTTAAATTCGCCTCTCCTTAACCATTCCTGCGTTCATTCCTGGTCAACATGAGGTCCTTCCAGAAGTTTTCTATACTTGCAACTATATTTATGCTTTTTCCACATTTCTTGCCTTCTCATCTGGCCCTTCACCTTATATTCTTTCTTTTGGTTTTTGGCACATTCAGGTGCTGCCTGATTTTTATCTGTTTGCGGTTTGATTTCCATTCCTGCTTGATGCTGGTATGCTTCTGCTAGCCTAAGCAGGGAAGTCATCTTAGACTTATTCTCCTCATGTTTCAAAACCTTCACTATGTTTGGGTCTTGTGAGGTCAGCAGATATGTGTGGAGTCCCACAATTGCAGAGCTATACATGTAATCAATTTCAAGGAGGCCCATCCCTCCTTCAGAACAGAGAATATATAATCTTGGTATGCACTAATTTTTATAAATCATTTGGCGAGTATGAAGCATCCTTCTTGTTTTACTATCTAATCTATCAAACACATTTTGGGGCCACTCAATCACACTGAAACTGTAAATTAGGACAGGAAGAGCAAATTGATTTATAGCTTGGATTTTGTTCTTAGATATCAATGCTGTTTTCGGGATTAATTTAAGTCTTCTAAAGTACTCCTTACTGAGCTTTATTTGCATTTGTTCATGTTTTATTGTTGATCCTTCATCAATTCCTAAATATTTATACATTCCCTCTTGCTCAAGTTCTTTTATATCACATTTTTGTCCCAAACTAATGTTTTCCTGGTGCTGCAGTTTTCCTGATTTAAAGGTTGCTTTCGCACATTTATCAAGACCAAATGACATTCTTATATCATATGAAAAAGTTTTGACAACTTGCAGTTGTGCTTTCAGTTCCTCACCTGATGAACTATACAGTTTCAAATCACTGACAAAGAAAAGATGAGAAGTCCTTTGCACTTTGTTGTTTTCTAGGAGCCAAATTATAGCCATGACCTAAGCTGTTAAGTAGACATCTTAATGGATTAAGGCCAAGGCCTTTATCATGGCTTAATTGCAAAGTGGTCTGCCACTGTTTCATGGTCACTGTAATGTAGTTAATCTGTGTAGGGTGTATCTTATACATTTTTAAGCACTCTTTTATCCATGAATGTGGGATACTATCAAATGCTTTTTTGTAGTCAATCCATGTCATACTTAAATTCTTCCCCTTTTTACAGTTCTCTAATATGACTTTATTTAACAACAAATGATCCTTTGTTCCGTATGACTTTCTTTTATTGTCCTTTTGTTCTATTGCCATAATTGAGTTTTCTTCGAAATGACTGTAAACTCTGTCAGCATCAATTCCAGTATATAGTTTATATGTCGTTGGAAGACAAGTTATTGGTCTATAATTTTTAGGGTAGCTTGCAGGTTCACTCTTAAGTAGGAGCATTGTTTTTCCTGTTGTTAGCCAGGTTGGTGTGTGTTCGGGGTGTGCATATAAATAATTCTTACTCATGGCTAAATCGTCATGCAAATATGTTAATACTTTTAACCAGAAGTTAGGTACTGCATCTGGGCCTGGGGTTTTCCAACTGGGGTTTTCCAATTACAGACTTTTCTTAACTTTGTTTCAATCTCTCTGGTTGTTACTTCATCCCATTTCATATCCTGTACCTTCTTATTCTTTCTTTTACTTCTTCTATCCATTTAGCATCTTTGTTATTTTCGACAGGATCTTCATAGATACTTCTCCAAAATCTATTTCTTCTTTTTTTGGTGGTCTTTCAATTCCTTTTACCTTATTTCCCATTTCTCTGTAAAACTTTTTTTGGGTCATCAATAAATTGCTTATTTTGTACTTTTCCTTTATATTTGTTTATGTATCTCCTAAGTTTTTCCACCTGTGCTGAGATTTTATTTGCGATAGTATATGATAGATCCTGATCTGTTCTAATACTGCACATTGCTTTTATCACATCTATCTTTCTGAGTATTTTTTGTTGATCTATTCCCTCTTCTATACTCTTTTTAATAGTGACACTTCTTGTCTTAGTTGCTTTATAGTCTTCTCTATTCAATACTTCCATGATGGTATTCCATTTCTGCCCTTTCTCTCCCTCACTACCCTATGTTCTTGTTGTAGAACTTTATCAGTTATTAATTTACCTGCACAGTAATATATCCTGTTTACTTCTGTTATATTGCATGAATCTCTATGGACAGTCCTAATTACTGTGTTCATTTGTTTTATCAAATTTCTGACTTCTGGGGTTTTATTGACTTTCTGCAGTCTATTTCTTTCATTAATCTTAATGTGTCTATCTAACTCTATTAAGTCAAGCAACTCTTCACTTAGCTCGTTTTTTTTTTCTAGACTGAGGGCACATTTTTTGTTTTCCATTTCCTGCAGGCATTCTATAGAAAGTTCTATTGCATCTTCCTGTGGCACGTTCTCTTCAATTTCATCCTGTGCCATCTGTTGCTTGGTTATATGAGAACTCACTGGCCTACCATTCCTCAGCATTAACTGCGTCCGAGTTTCCACAGTTTCCTGTTCCTTCTCTTGCTGTCCAACTTCAGGTGAATGTTTATACTGGTTTTCTGTGGAAGGCTCCAAAGTATCTTCATATGGCGCCTGACCAGTTGCTTCCCATTCCACTGGTTTCCCCTTAATTTGGAGTTCCATTACTCTGTCCTGTTGTGGTGCTTTCTGAATTAGATTCTCTACACTGTATCCTTCACTTTGGAGGTACTTCATGACCTCAGTTTCTATTTCTTTAACTTCTCCATTACTGATCTCCTTTTCTACTTTTCCTCTTTGTCTTCTTACTTTTTATATTGTAAAGATTTCCATGTCTGGATTCCTTTGCCTGTATTTCTCTTCAAATATCTTTGGTGCTGCTCTTTTTGTATTGATTACTTTTGCTTTCTCCTTTACATAGATATTACACCGTATTAAATATCTTTTTTTTTTCCTATGTCCATATTTCTGGGAGAGTTTCTCAATGATGCCAGAGTGGGGAATTATGTTGAAAGCCTTGGCAAGGTCGAGATAGGCTGTGTGCACTGTCTTACCTTTGTCCATGTCTTTGGTGATATTCTCAAAGAAGTCTACCAAGTTTAATAAGCATGATCTACCCTTAAAGAAGGCAAACTGAGGTGGGTCCAGCATTTTGAGGTTGCCTATGCCCTTGTTGTTAAGGTCCATGGTAATTCTTTATATGGCCTTGCAGATGAGGCTGGTTAGACTTATGGGTCTGTAGTTCCTAGGGTCAGTTGATGACCCCCCTTTGTGCAGGGGGATTACTGTTGCTGTTCTCCATTCTGTAAGAACATAGCCAGTTCTCAAGTAGGTGGGCTAGGGGGGTGAAGTTTGCACTGAATCTGTCAGCTAGCAGGTTGGCGATATCTTCCAGTGTAGTATGAGTGATCCCATCTACAACCAGTTCAGCACATAGCTGAGCATTCTGTTTTAGACTTCAGATGTAGCTAAAGAATGCCTTATGATTATCCTTGACTAGGGATGTGATTTTAGTTTCATAATTTGCTTTAGAAGACTTTACAAGATTTCTGATTTTCTGTTTAGACTTAGGAGGGAACTCTTCCTCTGCAGAGTGATATCCCTCTTGCTTTTGGACAACAGTTTCTTCCTCTTGTTATATAATCTGTTTATACTTGAAGTCCATCATGATGGTTTGTTTTTACAGGAAGACCTGATTTTGATCCAGTCCGGTACACCAGAGTTTATGCAGTCGCTTAAGTGTTTGTACAGGGCATTTACTTATACTTCTACATAGTGATCGTTGATGTCTGCAATTGCAGGAGGTATGAAGCTTTTTATACAATTGCTTAGTAGGCTGTAGTTAGCTTTGGTGAAGTTTTTTATAATTTTTGTTCATGTGAGGGTGTCAGTTCCATTAGTTACTTCAAACAAGACTAATTTGTGGTCTGACCTTACCAGGGAGGACATCACATGTGGGGAGTACAGTGACCCCCCCATGTTGGTGAGTACTATGTCCAGAACATTAGAGCCCCTAGTGGGGGTGCAGGCTATTCCAAAGCATTTGTGTTAACAAAGTCCAGGAACCTCTGGGTGAGAGTGTTTTTGCTTATGTATGTCTCCCAGTCTATGGAAGGATAGTTGACATCTCCCATGACTAAGGTGTTGGTCTGTATGGTGAGGCATTCCAGTAAATTGAGGTAGGCGGTGTGCTTATCCTGGTCCATGGTGGGGATCTGTAGTTAGCAATGATGTGGTATGGCAGTTTCACTATAGTTAATTGGACCTGGAGTAGTTTGAGTCATGCACCAGTCTTGAAGTGTATTTGGTTTTAATGAAGATAGATACAACTCCACCTTTGGCTCCTTCATGCTCATTTTGAGGTTTGAATGTGTGGAAGGCATTGTAACCTTGCATGGCTGGGGTGCTCTCAGTGGCATGAGACAGAACTGAAAGAGGAAGATCCATGGGCAGACATGCTGAAATGGCTGATAAACCTGGACAAAGGATTAAGAAAGGCCATCTGAAAATGACTCACACAAATATCAGAGAACCAGAGAACAACTAGCTTTTAATGTGATGGTTATGTTGTTAGAACCAACTAGAAAACCTTTTACATTTGCTAATATATGATTTTCTAGTAGCAGACTTTCTTGCCTCCACTATTACCTACTGCACATCTTCAATAAACAAGTACCTAAAAGGATTTAAAACCCTATCATCCAGGCAATCAACTGAAGTTGTTTAATGCTGGGCTGTATCAAACACCCCTGTTCTTGTATGAGTAGATCCAGTCTGTGAGGAAGCTTGTGATAATTGCCTCTAGCTATTTCCAAAAGAATGGCAAGCTGAGGTTGCCTGGGCCAAAAGGGAATTACCACAATGATCTTGGGATAGTCCTTCTGAATCTTCAGAAGTACACTGGATATTAGTGGAAAGGGTGGAAAAGCATACAGGAACATTCCTGTCCATGGAAAAGAATAGAAAAGGTATCTGTCTTTCAGGCCTTCTTGCATGGAGTCCTGGAACAGAATCTTGCCAGTTGATTGTTCAGAGAAGAGGCAAAGAGGTCCACTTGAGAATCTCCCTGCAGATTTATCACCACTAATCTAGTTTCCATTTTTGAGGGACTGCCTTGGTTGTATTCAGTTTGTCTGCCACACAATTTTGCCCTGAAGGAATGTAAGATACCCACAAAGTAGAGACTGTGCTGTGAAGCTATATTCCAACCTAACATAGCTAGTCTGAAAAGGGAGTACAACCTGGTTTTCTCTTGCTTGTTGATGTACAACATGACTGTGATATTTTCTGTAATCACTTGAAGAAGTCCCAGGGACCAAAGATGGTTCAGAGTGTTGAGTATCTTGATCAGGCAAGCATCTGCTTGATATTTAAATGCTTGCATTTGTCTTTGGTGTCCCACACTCATTTACTTTTATCCCTCCTAAAACTGCTTCCCAAGCAATGTCCAAAGCATCTGTGGTGACTGACTGCTTTGGAACAGGGAGGGATATAGGGAAACCTGGATTTTAGGATATCTGTTGTCTCCCTGAAACAGTTTTCCCTTCTGATACACCCCAGCACTGTGATTTAAAAAGATAAAGGGTGTTGATACTGGAACCAAAGAGATTTCATATACCACTGTGTCTTTCTCATGTGGAGTCTTGCCAGGGTTATCATGAGAATCATAGATGCCATAAGACTCAAAATCCTGAGGTATTCCCTTGCAGTGACCAAAATCTGAGAGGAAAACCTTAGAAATGGATATATATTAAGCTCTATTTTTTTCTGTAGAAGAAAAGTTATTTGAAGTAAGGTGTCTAGTTGACACAATCCTGTGTGAAGGAGTCAAGAAAGACTTTTGAATATTCTCTTGGAATCCCGGCTTCTGTATGAGATCTCTTACACAAGAGAGAGATTCATGACACTTCGAAAAATACTTTGCAAATATAAGCCCTCTAAATATTGAAAAATGTGGATACCCTGCAACCTGCAATGAGCTATAACTGGAGCTAGACACTTTATAAACACTCTTGGTGCAGAGGATAATCCAAAGGGTAAGGCAGACAACTGATAATGTGATGCAGACACACAAAACTGTAGGGATGGGATGATAAGCATCTTTTAAGCCTAGTGTTACCAGGAAATTTGAAAGAGGAAGAAAAGGCAGCAGGTTGTGAAGTGACATTATTTTGAATTTGGGCATAACACAAACATTTTAAGAAACAAAAGATCCAGAACTACTGTCTAAGCATTTTCTTTCTTTCTTTGGCACAAGGAGCATAAGTGAATAAAACCCCTTTCCCACCTGGGAAACTGGAACTGATTCTATCACTCCTTGGGACAGCATTTAATGAAGAACTGGTGGAAACAGAGTCTGATCTGGAAGATGCAAAATGACCCCCCCCCCCCCCCAGAAAGGAGGAATTTTCTCCCACTGCCATCTGTAACCTTGACGAATGATTTTCAGAACCCATTTGTCTAAAACAATATTTTGCCTAAGAGGAAAATTGCAATTCAGACTTTTTGGAAGAAATAAAGGCCAGGGTGGGAAGGGTCACAAGGTCTCTTAAGTAGTCATTCAAACTTGTTGAAATGTCCTTGGTTATAGGAGTTTGAGACTTCTTTTTGAAACCCTCTTGCCATTTCCTTTTAAACATATGTTTACCTTAATTTTGTTGAGAGGAGAACTGGAATTAACCAAGTGTTTAGCAGCAGTCAGATCAACTAAAGCTATAGCTGCTGGGGCAGGTTTGGGAATAGTGTATAAAATTTTAAAAGACTGAAAATCTTTATACATCCTACCTGCCTTTTTAGCGGCAGTTGGCTGAATATCAGGAAAATTGCAGGCAGTAACACAAACAGGCAGAACAGGAGGAATCTGAAAAATTCTTGTGTAACAACTCAGTATTTTCTGAGGGACTCAGAAACCTCAGTGTCTTCTCACTGAAAACACTGGCACATTCTAGCAATAGTCACAGAGAGTGAAACCCCCACAGGGAGAATCAGAAACTGAGATCTCCTATGAGTCTGAATCAGACAACTGAGAAAAAAAACCTGTATCTCTCCCTGCATCTTCTTGTTCAGATTCAGAATCTTGAATCTCTTCAGGGAAAAAATGAATCCCTCTTTCTTTTTACCAGAAACAATTTTACAAGAAGGATCAATAGCCTAACTTAAACCCTCAGCTAGACCCAGTAAACTAATCATATCCAATGAAAATTGAGCAGGAGTAGATACATGGCTGGTTTTCTGTTTCTTTTTTACACCGATAAATAGTGCCAGCCATGTTTCTAATTGCAGCAGCAGTTTCCCCAGGGATGGGTACCGCATTCTGACACAACAGAGAAACCTTCCCTGTTCCCTCTGCTAGGGCCCACTGAGTGGACACCAACAACCACAGAGGATGTGGTTACCCCCTGGTCCATAGTGACCCCAGAAGGATCTGGGGTAAAAGATAAGTGGTCTGATGTACAACAAATAGCCACAGCAGAGGCACTCATCTGTGGCTGAGGCAAATTACTAGCCTGTTGTGGCAAAGACTTCTTGCTTAATTTTCTCTTTTTTTTTGGCAGAAGGACTAACCGTGGAACTAGTAGTCTGTTCCATGGTCAAGCTGAAAATGGTGCCTCTTTTCCAGGGAAGACAAGCAGCAACAAGCAGCAATTGCTGGTAAATACTACTACTCCACGAAAGTTACTTTTTTGACAGAAACACCCAATGAAAAGCACTTTAAAACATTATGCCAGACCCACAGAAGAAAAGTAAACACGATTTCTCTTTTTTCAGTTACTTTACATCACTTTTAAACTGACAGAAAAAAATGAGTGATCCATGTTAAAGTAAGTCATAGTCTCTAGACAGTCCAAAAAACCACAACACTCTTAGCTTTAAAATAACTTTCCTAAAGGCAAGTAATAAAACATCAACAAAATTAAGAAGTGGAGTTTTTTTTTTCCCTAAAGGGAACTTATCTGCCCAGCAAAGGGACGCATAAACTGATCGTCGAACCTGAAAAACCTCAGAGGAGCATAATCTTTAGTGGCAGTAAAGCTCTGAAGGGCTTCATACCCAAAATAGTCTTTTAGTCAGATCAGCTCAAGCTGCATGACAGTTTGGGCATGTGGAAGGTTCCCTGAAAGCTTTGAAAGCTTGACAGCTGTTATATCCTAGCAGGATATAACCCATATAGCTAAAGCTACTGCAGCAGTGATCAATATGACGAACATACACAGATGCAATTAACAGTTCTACTTCTGATTCAGAAAAGTGAAAAGCAGAATTAGAACAGAGACACAGTATCTGTATATGCCATCTGCTAACCATTGGGCACCATGTTGTATAACATAGCAGCTTTTGAGTGAACTTTGTATGTGGAATATAGCTTCTAATAAAATAACATGATGGTGGCTAGACTTATAAGGGCCTCAGGGCCAATAGCCTAGTAACCTCCTATGATCCTATGATCCTATGATAAAAATAGCCACAAGACACAGTAATACTTCTACCTTGATGACTTTACTTACCATAAAACACATCCACAGTGGGTTATTTTGTTGAGTTTAGTCATGCAGGATACAAATAAATAAGGGAAATGAAGAATATATGTAGATGTGTAATACATAAGGCCGAAAGATTAATGGAATATCAAAAGTTCAAGGCAGTAACTGGGTGATAGTTTAGGGAAAAGTTGAGAATGGGTTGGTTGGGGTTATGTAAGTGGGATTCGTCAAGGGAAGCTAATCTAGTCCATAGTGCTAAAAGAGGGAATTTTGTTTATTTATTTATTTATTTACATTTGTTGACCGGGAGTGTCCGACTGGACGTAGGCCCATTTTCAGTGGAGGCCCGGGGAGAAATGCTCCACAGTTAAAATAAATAGGCAGTAGCTACATTGGATTACATAGCGATTAACAATTTGATTAACATAGCAATTAATTACAAACATATTTACAGATGAATAACATAGTACATCAGTAGACAACTAGAATCTTTATCTGTGAAGTACATAACAGACATTAACAAATGTTACAATAAGAAGTTCCTGCTGTGTAATAAGTACTAGGCTTATGAGCATTTGAGCTTGCTATAATCAAGGTAGTTAGTGGGGTGGAAAGAAAGGTAGTGGCTGGATGGGGTGGGTGATATTAGAGTGGGAGTTGCAAGGGCATAGCCAGCATGTTTTTAGGTGTGCTTTTAGTAAAGTTTTGAAGTGGGTGCATGATGGTACGGAGATAATTGTGGGTGGGAGGGAGTTCCATAATTTGGCTATGGCACAAGAGAATAGTGCTTCACCAGCAGGATTATTGGCTTTAGTGATCTGCAAGTGATTTTTGTTGCTGTATCTTAGTGGTCTGGTGGTGTGATAGGGTTGGAATAGATTCTGGAGGGATGGGACATTTAGTGGATGGTTTACTAGTTTGTGGGCGAGTGAGAGTTGATACCATTGAAGGAGGTGAGGGAGTTCAAGCCAGCCCAGTTCAGCAAGTGAGAGACAGTGGTGACTACGGTAGGATGCCCCTGTGGTGAATTTGGTGATTTTGTTGTAGCAGGTCTCTAGCTTGTTTAGATCGCATTGCCTTAGGTTGGTATATATTGGAGAGGCATAACGTAGGGTGGAGATAAGGTGGGAATTTGCTTTTGAAATCTTTGCTGCTTTGGTGAGAAGTTGCTTATTTCTGTATAAAGCTCCTAGTTTTGTGTGGCCTTTTTTTATAGTCATGGATATGTGAATGTCAAAGTTTAGTTTATTGTCTATTTCCACTCCTAGCAATTTGGTGTGTTCAGTTGGGTATACAGTGGTGTTGTCTTTTGCTGTGATGTTAAAGTGAGAGTTGTTTTGAGTATGTTTGGTGGGTTGGAAGATGAGTAGTTTAGTTTTGTTTGGGTTGAGTATTAATTGGGCATTGGATAACCAAGTTTCAACATTGGAAAAGGCTTCCTGGTGACTTTTTGCAGTTTGGGTAGGGATTGGGCTGAGCAGATGATGGTTGAGTCATCTGCGTATTGTATGAGTGTGCCATGTTTGGTGGCAGAGGCTAGATTATTGGTGAAAACAGAGAAGAGTAGGGGTCCAAGGATGGATCCTTGGGGAACCCCTGTGGAGACAGGTAGTTGGGGAGATATGTCATTCTGCCATACACGGATTGTTGGCGGTCAGACAGGTAACTCTGAAACCAGTTGGTGACTGATTGACAGAAAGATAGGTTATTGAGGACAGAGATGAGTTGTTTGTGTGGGAACATGTCAAATGCTTTAGATAGGTCTAGGAAAGTAGCAGAGGAGAGATAGCCATTGTTTTTATGCTGAATGATAGTGTTAGTAATGGAGAGTAATGCAGTGGTGGTGCTATGGTTTGGTCGGAAACCATGCTGAGTATTGGAAAGGAGGTTGTTAGTAAGGAGGTAGTCTGAGACCTGAGAGTGTATGCATCTCTCTAGTATTTTGGAGAGTGGAGAGAGAATAGCTATGAGGTGGTAATTGGTTAGTTCTGTGGAGGGACTGACTTTGTGGAGGGGAATTATATGTGATACTTTCCACAGTGTGGGAACGTAACTTTCTGACAGAGATCGGTTAATCAAGATGGATACTGGGTAGGCCAGAGCATCAGCTGCGATTTGTAGGTATTCACTTGGGAGGTTGTCTGCTGCTAATTTGGTGGGCTTAAGTTTAGTTAAGAGATTTTTTTATGTTGGAGGTAGGTACAGGAGAAAAAGAGTAGGCAGTGGGGAGATTACTAGTTAAAGGTGTGGGTTGGAGGGGAGGGGGGTTGTGTTGTTTAGCTAGTGATAGTATGGTTTGTGTGAAGTGTGTGTTGAATGAGGTAGCAATATTTGTGGAGGAGTGAGGGATGTTAGGAGGAGGGGTACTGACTTTACCTGGGTGGAGGATGGAGTTTATGGAGGACCAGAATTCTTTGGGGCTGTGTTGGGAGGAGTCTAGGGCAGACTGGTAGTATTTGAATTTGTTCTGTTTTATTAGCTTTTTGACTCTATTGCGTAGTTCTAGGAATTTCTGTCTAGTTGAGGGGGTTTTGGTTTTGCGCCAGTGCTCCCAGGCTTTATCCCTGTTTTTCATTTCTGACTTAGTGGTTTTCTGTAGCCATGGGGAGGGTTGTGCTTTGGTTCTGGAAAGTCTTATGGGGCATGGTAATTAAGGATGCTCAGGAAGGTAGTATTAAAAAATTCAACTGCGTCATCAAGACTGAGGTACTTTAGAGGATGCCAGTTACATTCTTTGAGGGATGAGATGAATGTGAGTGGGTTAAAGTTTAGTTTTTTTACGTATTTGACAGTAGATGACAGGTTTAGCTTGGTATAGGTATTTTTTGAGTAGGAATTTTGGGGAGTGATCACTGAGGCTATCTGATAAGCAGCCTGTTATATATGACTGGGGGCTCTTACTGACTAGTATCCAATCCAGGGTAGTGTGCTTGCTGGAGTTTTTATTTATCCTGGTTGGCGACTGGACTAGTTGGGTGAAGCCATGAAGGTTTACATGATGGGTTGGATGGTTGTCAGAACAGGATTGCCAGTCAATATTGAAATCACCTAAAATTATAGTTTCTTGGAGGAGATGATGGGTAGACCAGCTGAGGAGGTTTTTTAGTGGAGGGATGTTTTGGCCAGGTGGGAAGTAGCATCCAATTATGTTGATGGTTTTGTTTTGGTTTATTTTGAGGTTGGTATATATTATTTCTTCATTGCCTATTTGTGGAGCTGATGATTTTAAGATCTGGATGTTTAGATGCTGTTTAAATATTATAGCTACACCGCCTCCTTTCTTGTTTAGCCGGTCTACTCTTAGTATGCCATAACTGGTAGGGAGTATTTGCTCACTGGTAATGTGAGGTTTTAGCCAGGTTTCTGTCAGGATGACTATATCTGGGGAGTACAAGTCTATGGTGGCATGGAGTTCATGGACTTTGTTGGATATACTTCTAATATTTAGGCTTAGTAGAAGGAAGTCACTTGACTTTCTATTGGCTGTGATATGGGAGAAGTTGTGGTTTCTAGTCTGATTATGAGGATTGGGGTTGGAGATGGTAGGGCCAGAGTTGGGGTGGATGTCTCCACTTAGGGCTAGTTTTGATATGCATGCGGTTATTAGTTTTCTCAGCTTTTGAATGTGTTTGTTTATTAGGGAAACTTTATGATTGTGCTCTGTGGGTAATAGGTATGGTGGGAGGGTTACTATGTTAAGTTGTAGGGATGCTTTATGTTTGAGTAATATAGTTGGTAGAATATGTGGGGGGGTGCATAGGGATGGTTCTTGAGTTGGTGGGAGGGGAGCTGAGTGAGGGTGAGACATGAGTGGTGGTGTAAGTAGTAGTACAGTGGTAGTGGTTGAGTGGGGAAATGATGGAACTTTGGTAGGATGTAAGATATGCAAGGAGAGTTTATTATGTCACTGTCAGGCAGATAGCAGGAACCTGTTCTCCTATGATCATATCCCAGGTGTTGTGTTGAAACAGAAGGGCCATCTGCAATAAGCCTGGTACTTCTGACTTGTGGACCCCTGGCTTTGTGTATATAATGGTAATCTGGCAGGAGAGCAAGTTTTGTCCATCTCTGACAGTGGCAGTGTCCTCTTGGAATCTCTGTTATCCTGTAGTTGAGGATTAACAGGAATGGAGGAGCTGTAGCAATATTTTATTGTTTGCATACACAACTTTCCCAGGCTTTTAGTAGATTATCACCTCTTTTGATTACATCATAGAATCGTATTTGAGGAGAGTCACTTTAACAGAAAATCAGAATGCTTATTGAAGTCTTCTCCTAGTTAGAAACCATAAAGTATGTTTTTTTTTTCCTGTGAGGGACTAATACGGGTTTCACATTAGGCAGGCACTGATGTAGGTAGTTCCACAATTCACTTTCATATCCTGTGTTGCTACGTGTTCTCCTAATTTCTTTTCACTGTTCTGAACTCTGTACATTGCCCAGTCTACAGTATTTTTTACCAGTCATTTTTTTTTATTTAAACCTTAATTTCTTTTTCCTTATACCTTTGTTATATTGATGGTTATTGAATCCAACAACAAATGTGGATGCAAGTAGGCAAATAGCCACAAAAGATTTCCATTCAAGGTACAATTTTGTTTAGGCCCTAAACATAAAGTTGAATATTACAATATTAAAATGATAAATTTAATTGGCCTACACAGTTAAGGAGAACAAAAGTGTTGGCTTCATTTTGACAGAAGAATCCCAGAATATACAGAAAATAAATTATGAAGTGTTTTTTTTAATGGAGCTGGCAAAATCATAAAAAAGAAAACATTAACTCAGAAGAGAGCTGAACATATTAAAATAAAGGTATACCTTTAATTTTCTGACACTTTTCAAGCCACTGTTGAGAGTTTGTATTTCTTTCTTTCCTTTCTCATTGACTTCTATTGACAGGGACTCAAAATCAGTAGTTTTCATGTCCAGAGAACATCAACTGATATCTATGCCTACCAGATGTATAATCAGGCAAGCATCTTTGTTGGGACTGACATAGTAAAAGTTGCTGATTTTTTCAAAAATGTTCAGGAAGGTGAAGCCAAGGATTTCCATCGTGGAAGAGTCAGACATGTTTCACACGCCTATGGTTCTGTCCTTTGATTTGGTTCTTTCTGCAACTGATTACAAGAAATTGGCAGAGGAGATTGTTCTGTCTTCCCCTGAGAAAACTTTAGGACCATGCTAGTCCTTTTGGTAACTAATGTAGGTCAGAATTCAAATACACCACACCTGTGTCAATACTCTCCTTTACAAAGAAAGATAAAGAGAGGCCTTCCCTTAATTCTCCAGAAGTTGGTGGGTGTTCTTTTTTATCTCACTGTTTCTCTCCTTATATTACTTCTGACCAATAAGGCTCTTCCATGTAGTCATCTGTGTCTTCCTTTCAATATATTCATTTTATTGATACCTTATGCGTCATAGAAGAACATTTTAATTAATGCCTTTACATTTTTTTTCTCTGAAGACTTACATGCTTACTTAAATGCCCAGAATCCAGAGAGATCTTTTTCCTTTATTCAAAACATTTCAGGATTTAAGCAATAAATAGGTTCATAGGTTCATAGGTTGGTACTAGGCTATCAGCCCTAGGGCCTATACAACCCTAGCCATAACAATTCCCTGGCTATTTCTTCCCACAATATTTACTTCCCTGGACCCAGGGCGACTGACATGATCCCCGGG
This sequence comes from Protopterus annectens, assembly GCF_019279795.1. Classification (NCBI taxonomy): domain Eukaryota; kingdom Metazoa; phylum Chordata; order Ceratodontiformes; family Protopteridae; genus Protopterus; species Protopterus annectens. Next base: position 344,676,205 of record NC_056729.1, read on the forward strand.
GTGAATTTCCTATCTCCCATCCAATCGTCAAGGTTCCTTTGGAAGAGGGCCAAAGAGGTGCTCTGCTTGACATGTATGGGCAGTCTATTCCAGAGTCTGGAGAGTCTCTGGGTCAGGAACCTATCCCTCCAGCATGTTTTGTTCACTGTGATGACAAGGTTTAGATCTCTGGAGCATGTGGCACTGAGGGATTGGGATTTCTTTAAGTGTAGCATATCCAACAACTCTGGGTTTGACATGGCCTTGTATGTTAAGCAGAGATCACCTCTGAGTAGACGATATGTGACAGAGTATAGCTGGAGTTTTTTTTAGATGGTCAGCATAGGGCATCTGCTTTAGGCCTGTGATTCTTTTAGTGAGGTATTTCTGCGGCCTTTCCAGTTTCTTGAGAGGTAAATACCAAACGGAGTGTTGTATTCTATAATGGGTCTAATGAGGGATGAGTACAGTGGGACAATGACCTCCTTTTTTCTAGATGAAAACCTCTTAGTGATGAGGCATGCCACATAGAAGGATTTCCTGACTGTTGTGGTGATGTGGTTATCGAAGGTGAGACTACTGTCCACCTGTGTCCCTAAGTCTCTTATCACACTTTCAGTGTTTAGTGTACTGCCTCCTATGTGGTAATTCATGGGTGCATGTTTTTTCCCAAAGGGGATAACTATACATTTCTTGGCATTGAGCTTGAGCCCATGGCTCTGGCACCAAGCATCTGTTTCTGTAAGGCCCTTTTGTAGAATATCCACATCATTTGGGGATTCAATAATGGCTCCCAGTTTGCAGTCATCTGCGAACTTTGTTAGCCAGAGTCCCTTAGTGTTGCCCTGTACTTCAGAGAAGTAGATGCTAAACAAGACAGAGTGTCAAATAGTCACAGCCCTTAAGGCCAAACACAATGCCAGACACACTAGTCATTGGTGACTCCATAGTCAGACACACTGACGTCCCGCTCACCAGACTGAGTAAGGAGAAGGTCACAGTAAGCTGCCTGTCGGGCGCTAGAATCCGCCACATAACGCAAGCACTCAGGTCTCTCAACAGCAGGTACAAATATGACTCAGTCATTGTCCACGCTGGTGTAAACGACCTGAGACGTACCTCCTTGGACTACATGAAAAGAGACATTGAGGAGCTCTCTGATTATGTAGCCCAGGCAGGTATGACCCTGACCTTGAGCAGTATCCTACCTTCACCAAGAATGATGCCACAATACAGAGATAAGATGATCAGCTTTAACAATTGGCTTAAACTCTGGTGTCATTCAAAGGGGATCCAATGTCTGTCTGCCTGGGATGACATGCTGGACAAGCCACGCTGCTTCAAGGGACGGCTTGCACCTGTCACCCTGGGATTCGGATATTGGCAAAGGCTCTTGCCACCCCATAGTGCCTTTTTAGGCAAGGCTCAAATTCTAAACCTACCACCCTAGAACACAAAAAGGAAAAAACTAAGGGTAATGCTGCTCAATGCCAGAAGTCTAAATCTCAAAATGCACGACTCGAGGCCCTTCTCAGTATGGAGAACATCGATGTCTGTGCAGTGACAGAAACCTGGTTCAAGGCTCCTGAGAGCACCCCAGCACTATCAGGTTTTACCTCTTATCATGCGTTCCGCCCCAAAATCCGGACAATACCAAGAAAGGAGGGGGTATCCATATTCATCAAAGACACCCACACCTCAAGACTGGTGGCAACGCACGATGCATCGGAGACCATCCAGGTGCAATTAACCATAGGCAAGACTGCTCTGCAAATTGTAGCATGTTACAGGCCACCCTCACAAACTCAGGAACCTCACATGGCCTTCCTGAAAACACTAGAGGGATAAATGTATCACCAAACACCATCATACTAGGTGACTTCAATTACCCTAATATAGACTGGGAACACTACTCAAGCCCAAACACCCTAGCCCAAAAGTTCCTGGAATTCATAAACTCAAATGCCATGGAACAACTAGTCACCATCCCCACAAGAGGAGAAAACATACTTTATCTCATCATCACGAACATGGGAGCACAATGTTCAACACCGAAGTATACCCCTCACTGGTGAGATCAGATCACAAACTAATCTCGCTGGAGGTCCTCATCCCACCCCCACCTGAAATAAAAGACCACAGTAAAGAACTTCTCGAAAGCCGACTTCACACTTCTAAAGACTAGTGTGGTCTCCTTTAAGGCCCCCGAGCCAACGGAAAACAGTACTCAAGCCACTGAATCACTTACAAATGCCTTCTACCAGCACCTGCAGGACTGCATGGATAAGGCAATCCCAAGCAAAACAAAGACTCTTTGTACCAAAGGCAAGCGTCCACTCTGGTGGACCCCAGCCATAAACAAACTCTACAACAAAAGGAGGAAGCTACTACAAGATAGAGCAAAATCCTTAAAAGGTAAGACACCCTTGATCACTATAAGTAAAAAACTAAGAGCTCTCATAAAATCATCCAAAGCAAATTTTGAGAGAAAAATAGCTAAAGACTCAAAAGACAATCATAAGGCCTTCTTTAGCTATGTTAGAAACCTGGGAGGAAACTCCCAGATATGCTCAAAACTAGTTCAAAATGATGTGAAGATTACTGATCCTACAGACATTGCCAACATACTGGCTGACAGGTTCAGTGCAAACTTCTCCCACCCTTCCCCCCCAAAAGGAGAGATATCTATACCAAGCGATTGCAGCCCCCAAACATCCCCAACGCACAAGTGAGAACTGCTCTCGGCAAAGCAAAAAACACAGCATCCATGGGACCTGATGGTGTCTCCGGCTGTGTGCTCCACGAACTCAACGAGGAATTAAACCCACAGCTAGGACAGCTGTTTAATCATAGTCTTACTTCTGGATACGTACCCAGGGAGTGGCGCACTGCAACTGTGGTCCCACTTCACAAAGGCGGTGCCTCCACCGACCCTGGAAATTACCGGCCCATTAGCTTGACAAGCCTTATCTGCAAAGCCATGGAGAGGATCATAATGGACCTCATAAATAAAGACATAGGGAATTTGCAGACTTTGGATCCATCCCAGTTTGGCTTTGTCAAAGGCAGATCATGCCTTCTAAACTTGGTTGACTTTTTGAAACAGTCACCAAAGCCATTGATGAGGAAAGGCAGTCCATACAGCCTACCTCGATCTGGCGAAGGCCTTTGATACAATACCCCACTCGGGTATCATTGAAAAACTCATCAGCTTAAATGTTAACCCATACATCACAAGATGGGTTGCAAACTGGCTGAGTGACAGAACCCACAGGGTCAGAGTTGCTGGCGCCATGTCAGACTCAAAGCCTGTCACAAGTGGTGTACCACAGGGCTCAGTCCTGGGCCCACTCTTGTTTGGCATCTACTTTTCCAAGTACAAGCAAACACAGGAGGGTTATGGCTGACAAAGTTTGCAGATGACTGCAAACTGGGCCATAGTAGAAAACACATCTGACACAGATATCCTTCAGAAGGGTCTCACAGAAACGGATAACTGGTGCCAGAGCCATGGCCTAAAGTTAAATGCCAAAAATGCATAGTCATACCCTTCGGGAAAAACAAGGTTACCCCTAGCTACCAAATAGGTGGCAATCCACTGAGTACAGAAGAAGTTATCAGGGACCTGGGGACCCAGGTTGATAGTAGTCTGTCATTCGACACCCATGTAGCTAAAGTAGTTAGGAAGACCTTCTACATTGCCCACCTTATCATGAAGGGATTCTCATCTAGATCAAGGGAGGTCATAGTCTCCCTATACTCATCACTCATCAGACCAATGATTGAGTACAATGCCCCATTCGGAATGTATCTGACCCGGCACTTGCAGCAGCTGGAGAGGCCACAAATTTCCTCAACAAAAGGATAAAGGGTCTCAAACATCTGTCCTATGCTGCCCGACTGAAAGAACTCCAGCTCTATTCAGTCGCTTACCGCTTGCTCAGAGGTGACCTTTGCCTAACATACAAGGCCATGTCAAACCCAGATTTGATGAATATGCTTCACCTCAAAAAATCTAGATCCGTCAGAGCCACAAGGGCGGAGACTTAAACCTCGACACGGCTATTAATAGGACGTGCTGGAGGGATAGATTCATCACCCAAAGACTCCCTATGCTGTGGAATAAAATCCTGGTATATGTGAGGCAGAGCACCTCGCTGGCCTTGTTCAAGAGAAATCTTGACCAATGGATGGGAGATCGCAGATATACCCCAGGGATTACCTCAGTGTCACTGCTCAACAGAGGCACAGCAAAATAATGGGTATAGTTCCCCATACTAAAGGGGTGGCGTAAGCCACAAAACTATGGGCTAGGCTTGTAAATGCCCTCGGGCAGATAGCCTAGTATGAACCTATGAACCTATGAACCTAAGAGTGGTCCCAGGACTGAACCCTGAGGTACTTCACATGTCACTTGTCTGGAGCTGGATTTGGTGTCAGCTATTTTTACAGTGTGGGTTCTGTCAGTAAGCCAGTTGGCAACCCATCGAGTGACGTAGGGATTAATGCCCAACTTAGTAAGTTTATCTATGATTCCAGAGAGGGGGATGGTGTTGAAGGCCTTGGCAAGGTCCAGATAGGCTGTGTGGACCACCTTACCCTTGTCCACAGCTCTGGAGACTGATTCGAAGAAGGCAATCAGGTTCAGGAGACAGGATCGACCCTTCACGAACCCAGACTGGGTGGGGTCCAGTGTTTAAAGGTTGCCAATGTCTTTGTTTATAAGTTCCATGATAATACGTTCCATGGCCTTGCAGATCAGGCTCATCAGACTGATGGGGAGGTAGTTCCCAGGATCCAAGGTGGATCCCCCTTGTGGAGTGGGATAACTGTAGCTGTGTGCCACTCAGTGGGCATGAAGCCTGAGGTGAGGCAATGATTAAACATGACACTTAGGTGAGGTGCCAGTTCATTTTGTATTCACATCACCATTGTTCTCAACCAGCAACTATTAGTTTAGCTGTTTTGATGCACAGATTTAATAAGGAGAGCCATTACTATTATTTCAAAGTAAATCACATTCTTTTAGAACATCTTTAGTGCCTCCAGAAACACTGCCTTCAACCATGTTAAGGAGGCAGTTGGACAGGTATGGTAAAATAAGGTATATACCTGTAATATTTTGGCACTCATAATTAAGAATTATTTTGCATAGGTTGTCCCATCAGAACATCCCTTAACCTGAAATGCAGTGCATGGAATAATGGATTCTGAGTAGTGGAAGATTTAGTATATATGATTAAGAATGCTGAGTCTGTAGGTCTTTGGGCATTAAAGTGTACTTATGAAGCATGCTGTTACTAGAGCAGCTATGACATGCATAGTCATCCACAGGCATGCATGGCTGGGACATTAAGGGTGGTATTCATAGTTATTGCACCATAGTGCAGCAGGTATGTGCATGGGCTGTGAACAAATGCAGCTTAGGCATAATTCAGAAAGACTTTGAACCAGCTTGAGAAAAGCTTATGCAAGTCAGGAAATAATGAGATGCAAATGAGGAATGTGTTGCAGATCTGCGACTATCCAATGCAAAAAGCTGCTCTTCCCTCCTTTATTTGATTTATAGTCACTTTTTTAAACACACATTAAATTATCACTTAAGACACAGGCAAACATATATTAACAGAAAAGAAATCAAACCATATTAACACTTTTTCATTTTACATATATTATACATCACATATCTTTTCTCTTTTTGTTTGTAATTATCATCAGTTCAATATTACATAAATTGCTGAATTCCTGCCTTCCCTTGCAGCTCACTTCTCCTCTGCCTGAACATTATTCTGCATGTATTGTTCCCAAAATTTCCATTTACTTCTATCTAATTTGCTCCTTTCCTTTTCTAAAGATCCATCTTCCAGTTCTTTTATATCTTTTATAATATTCAATACTTCAAAATACAGTTGGTTTAGACTTTAATTTCCATTTTATAGTAAATGCTTTTTTGGCAGCCAACAGAGTTAAACTTAATACTACTATGTCTGAACAATTCAGATCTTGTTTCCTAACTTAAAAATATATCCTTAGTTACAGTTATTTGCTCACCCAATATTCCAGACAGAGTACTCTGCAGGGAATTTTTAAAATCTGACATCTCATTACACTCCCAAAACATGTTCCCAGTTACTGTTTGCTTCCCCATCACACCTTCACCATTTGTTATCTACATGAAGAAACATTCTATGAAGTCTTCTTGGGGTATAAAGGTACCTATGTTAACATTTCCCAGCAAAGATCCTAAACCTTCTGGATTTTCTTGCATAACTGGGAGATATGCATATGTCCTCTGATTGTCCTCTTGTAAATTGCTTTTCCATTCTCTCTTTCCAATCTTTTCTAACCTCCTCTGATTGATTATTATAGTTGGCATGCAATGTTTTATATGCCCAACTAATTATACCTTTCAACAGTAGCTTCTGTTTTAGATTTCCCTAAAAGCTCCACCAGAGTAGGTCTTTCACATAAGATTCTCCTATCCATTTCTATTGCCCATACTTTGATATCAATCCCTGGGAGCGAAGGCAGTCTCCAGCATACAGTCCAAATGTCTTCTTGGCCTCATCCCACTCTATTACCTTTCCCTGTCTAGTTATTTACTCCCAATAACTTGGTTCTTTTGCCACTTTTTTCCAGTAAATTTCAGTTCCCTCTTGCTTATTTTCTGTACCCCTACTTACAGTCATTTCTACTGACAAAATCTCCTTTCTCCATTCTTGTGTTGGCTAAATTCTTATAGTACTTTCTGTTACTTTATGAATATAATATTCTGTATGGTTGCTGTTATTCTCCTTAAGTATCTGCATCCAAAATCCCACTTTCTTTTCATTTCTTGAACTCCTCCCCTCTTCAGCAGCACCCCTTTCCACTTTGAATTATAACCTTCTGTTTGTGTTATGTTTATGAACCTTAACTGTGTAGTTCGAAAATATCCTTTCAAATCAGGTAATCTTAAACCATCTTGTTCTTTTGGAAGGATCACCTTATCCCTCTTGACTGTTGCCCTCTTCCCCTTCCAGAACAATTACTTCAATTCTTTATTAATTATTGTCCACAACTTCTCCTCTGTTTGATAAAAATATGTCTGAACTGTATAAAGGGACTAAAAACATTTTCACCACTTGTATGTTATTAGCCGTATCCATAAACAACAGCTTCTAGTTTCACAGTTTTTGTATTATCTTTTGTTTAGTCTCTTCCCACATATCCATATGCCATAACAGAAGCCTTTTAAACCATACTCCTAAGTAGTTCACCTTATTGTGTCCCCATAAATATGAGTATTGCTGAAACACTACTTGTGATACTACCTAACTTATGGCTATAACCTTTGTTTTATCTTCATTAATTTTATATCCTGAAAAGACCTGAAACTGTCTCAAAATGTTCCACAACACTGAGATGTCCTTTTCTGGATATATCAGGAACAAAATAATATCATCCGCAAATAAAGTCAACTTTTCTTGATTACCGTACCAATTATATGCTAGCATTTCTGAGTCCCTTATTTTCTTTGCCAATGGCTCGAAATATAAAATAAATGTAACTTTTCATAGAGGAACCCTCCCACTTTAATTCTTGCCTCCAATCCTTCATATATCCTCTTAATTAACCTTATTATATCAGGGAATGCAAATGCTTCTGTTACCCTACTCATAAAGTCCAATTTTTTTTCTTGATTTCCATCTTTCTCTGCTTTATAATTTTTTTGTAAAATGTCTGAAGTGCCTCTAAAACTTCTACAGGATCTCAGATTTTTTTTTCTTGTTATAGGCTCTCTAGGTTTGGCAACACCACTTTCTACTTTCTGCTGACTAAATCATTGTGCTAAAAAGTTTTTTTCCTCTGGAGTTTTTATCAATAATAGTTGCTTAACAATAATCTTTCTAAACTCATGCATATTATCCATATACTCTCTTACTTTCTCTTTAGCACTCTGCATTTATAACTCTTATTTTTCTGTGAGATTCCCCTTATTCTGCAGTACTTTAACCTTTGTCAGCCTCTCCAAGTAATTCCCATTACTTCTTAGCCATATCTTTTTCTCTTTTATCTCTACCACGTTTTTAAACTCCATTTTCATTTTTCCCCACTCACTAGATATAACTTCTGAAAATATTATGTCATCCTTAATAACTCAAACAATTTCCATCACCCATTCTTTAAAATCCTCACTTTTTAACAGGTAGGTGGGAAGTGCCAGTGTCTATTTTTACTTTATTACCCTGCATTTTTATCTGAGCAGGCCTGAGCTAATATAGTTATTGGATGTGTGTTGAAGCTTTCAATTAAATGCAAATGTTCATGTGAAATATAATTTTTGTCAAATTTAAACCAATCATTATACCTTGGGGACTAATGTATACATTCTGTCTGAGTTCCTACTGCTGGATTCACATTTTTTCATGCCAAGTATTTTCATACATTTCTTCAGAAATTTACCCTCTTTTGTTATATTTTCCTTTTAGGTCCCACTGATAGATTCTGACTATTACAAATCAAGTCCCAGTTCCATATATAAGTAATATTCTCTGCTGAAAGATGATTCTTTTGTCTAAAATTTTCTTAAGCTCCATACTAGCAGTTTTTGGTGGAATATAAATACATGCCAGTGTAATCCTCTTAACTTGCCAGTAGCACTATACTACCACAAATCTACCATTATTGTCTTTTTTTCCTCTTCTATTACTACTGCAGCCCATCTGTCAGTTAGTATAACTACTCCTTTTTTCTATTGTCCCTGTCATTCTATTAAATATTCATCTTGAAATCATTTCTTTGTCAAATTCACATGCTCATTTCTTTCCAAATGTGTCTCCTGCAGCATCACTATTTGAACTCTGCATTTCTTAATATAATTAAATGCTCTTTCCTTTCTGTCTTTACCTGCAAGACATTTGTGTTCCAAGATAATATGGATGGTCTAGCCATTATGATAAAAAGCTATTTTTCCTCATAGTATACTTGACAGTTTTTTGAATGTATATTTCTAACTTCTGTGTTACAAACACACATTAATGTTTGGCAAGCTAATATTTTGTACATTTGTTTCTTCTCATCTCCATTTGAATGTATACATTTTCAAGACATTTTGCTTTAACGAAAACCCTCAAAGAAAACTTAACACATTTCCAAATGCTCCTATCCTATATTAACTTAGAACAAACACACAAAACTATGTACATCTTTAGAAAATGGAGTCTAACCCTCCAGATAGGAACAGTTGCTCCAAACTGACAGCTGCACCCACAGGCATTACCTAATCCAAACTTAAGGTTACCATGCTAAAGTACATGCTGCAGCCTGTGTTCCCACTTAAACTGATTGTTGTCTGTTCTTTTCTCATCTCTCTTCTCCTACCAGATGTGCAAAACAGTTGGTATGCTTTCAGAAAAACATTAACCTTTAGCCCAACGAAAAAAACTTTACTGGCTGTTTTTGAATAAAAACAAAATTGTACACTGTTCAATTAAACACATTAAAGTATTAAGGCTCCTATGGAAGCTATCTCTTATTCATTTTCCATCATTTCAAATGTTATTTTTCACTGAACTGTTTGCCATTGTACCTTTAAATTGTGCATTTCCTTTCAGCAAAGAATGCTCAGAATGCTCAAGATTAAATGCTTACACCTGCAGACAGCTCATTTTCATGTAACAGTAGTCAGCAATGAATCTTTGTAAATTTTTCTCAGAACAGAATGTGTAGCTGACTTCAGCCGCAGATTTCTTGACTCCCTCTGAACATTTGCTAATGGAAATAAAGCAAGCTAATATTTTTGCATTTGTAAGAAACCTAGCATTTTTTCATGGCTTTGACCATTTTATCTTATTTTTAAAGCCTACATGTTTACAGAAACACTTGTTTATATATTAAGCTAAAGGCATTAATAAGAGAAAAGATCTTAAGTCTACATTGCACTTTTACAACCCACACCCAACCCCCCCCCCCAATCCAGCAGCCGAAGATCACAGCATATTAACATTAAATTTGATTTTATCCAGCCTTTTTTCTTGTTATACTGTAAGCCTATATTTTTACAACTAAAAATATTTGTTTACTTTAATATATTTAATGCATGCAACAGTCACTAAAAAGACTCCCTCATATTGAAAATACCCCAATTACACACAAGACAATACTGCTTTACTATATGTTTCATGAAATGTCTTATATAAATACTAATAAGAACAAAAACTGTTTTACTTACAGTTACTCCCCCCCTTTTCATAGGTTCATAGGTTCATAGAAGATTACTAGGCTAACAGTTTAAGAGCCCTTACAAGCCTAGCCAATATTACCTGATTTTACCCACTATATGGCCCCCTAGGGGCAATAGGATGGCATGGATTTGTGCTTGTGCATTGGGTATCTTATAGTTTGTCCTAGTCCAAAAGGGACATAGGCACTACACCAAATGTGAATTTGTGATTCCCCATCCATTGATCCAAACTGCATTTGAAGAGGGCCAGGGAAGGGCTCTGCTTAATATGAATAGGAAGCCTATTCCAAAAAAAGGGGCACTCTCTGAGACACATATCTGTCTCTCCAGCATGATTTGTGTGAGTTGCTGACTAAGTTTAGATCCCTAGATCGAATGACGCTCATGCTGTTTGACTTGTAGATGTGTAGCAGCTCCATCAGGGCTGGATTTGTGAGTGCCTTTTAGGTCAGGCATAGGTCACCCCTTAATAGCTGGTAGGAGACAGAGTAAAAGGATAAGGCTTTTCATCTGTCAGCATAGTTCATGCTGTTTACACCCTGTATTTTATTTGAGAGGAACTTCTGAAGTTGCTCCAGCTGCTGTAAGTGCCTAGAAAAGTACATGCCAAATGGCGCATTGTACTCAATTATTGGTCTAATGAGGGTGAGTACAATGGGACTGTAATTTCCTTGGACCTGGATGTCATACCTTTACTTATAACTTGTGCCACATAAAAGGACTTCCTCACCACTGTGGACACATGGAGGTCAACATTCAGGTTACTGTCTATTTGTGTACCTAGATCTCTCACCTCTGAGCCTCCTCTTAGGGGTGTGCTATTGATATTGTAATTTGAAGGAGTATTTGACTTCTCAAGCACTAATTGATGTAAACTGGGATATATGCTTTACAGTCAGGGTTGCCAGACATCCCTATTTCAGTGGGACTGTCCTGGGATCAGCAGCCCATTCCTGAGTCCCACACTGATGGGTAAAATCCCGGTGAAACAGCCTCCACTTTGTGATTTATGATTGGCTCATATACCGGCATACGGGCCAATCATAAAGCACAAAGCAGAGGCACTTCTGTTCAATGCAGAACAGTAGGCTGTTCTGCATTGAATAGAAGAGACTCTGCTGTGCAATTTTTTTATTGGCTCATATACTGGCATACGAGCCAGTTATAAATCACAAAGTGGAGCTATTTCTGTTTAATGCAGAACTGCCTGCTGTTCCGCATCAAAGACTCTTTTTTTTTTGGTCTACACTAAGTGGTGACCATGAGCCCTGCCCCTTTACCAGTCTGGCAACCCTGTTTACAGTGCACTCAGAAGTTAACAAAAGTCCAGTCTTTGTAGCCATTTTTTTCTTGCAAAGCCATGTTTCTCAAATGTGACTGAGCTTCCTATTTATTCACTACCTTCAGTGTTGCTGGTCTTTTTTTTTTCTGTTCATCTTCCTCACCCACCACCATATTCTGTTTCAAGGCCAAGATACTCCTGATTTTTTCTAGTCTACGTATATGCTTATTTCTGTCTCTGAAGCATTTTCCTTTGGAACACTGAAAATGTTTCACTGGCAAAATCTCTCTATGAACCTTGCTGTCAGAAGAATGAGAAGCAGAGTTCCCTTTTGCTTGCTGTCTCACTTTTTATTGGATAAACTTTTTTTATTTCCTCCTTAGCATATTCTGCATAAAAACACAACTTTGATTTTCAAGGAAAAAACTCTGAAGACAGATTCATACAGCAGTTTGAATCTCATACCTGCCTCTCAACATTCCCTGATTGCTGGAATAAATTTGTTCTCTTCTGCCTGCTGTACAGTGAATACTCATTTTCTATACTCTGCTTTCTCCAGTTTTTAATAGTTTGCCATTTTGCCATAGCTTTGTCAGGATCAACTATTTCTGTTGGTATGATTGCATCCTTACTAATATATAGGTCTAAGTTGCTTTCTCATGGCCTGGTTTGGAGCATACACTCAATGTGCCCTTTCAATTAACAAATCCTGCTGTGGAACACCAGACCAGTTGTTTATTTGTGCTTTCATAAAATTAATACAGTCTGTTCATTACAGTTTCTCTGGTGCAGAAAAAACATATCAGTTTCCTCCCTGTGCTCTGTCTTCTAACTATAATTTTTTGAAACAACTCTTTGTGAGAAGCCTCATACTCAGCCAGCTTTTTCTTAATTTTTGCCATTCTATTAGTTCATCTAAACAGCTAGTTTAAGCTTCTGTTTTCCAGCCTTTTGTTATTTGAATTGAAATAATCCTTCAGCGCTTCATTTATTTTAATCATCTCTGAGTACATTTGTTTTATTTTTTCTGCTAAAGTACTGGAAGCCATCTCTTCAAGCAAAGCTGAAGCTTGAACTACCTTTTGTTGAACAGCCACAGAATCATTCCAGGACTGTTTTTCCTTCACCTTTTCTGGTAGATTTTTCATATTTTCCAGATTTCTTCTTTGCTGGCTTCCTGGCAGTGTACTTACTTGCCAGTAACTGAATTTTACAACAAAACAGTTTCAGTGGCACTCCTTTTTCACTGTTTTATTTTTTCACACTGGGAGAGCTGAAGTTAAGCTGTTGATTGCAACCATCTTGGAAGCCATTTATAGTCACTTTTTAATGTGTAAGTGCACTGTGTACAGACGGGCTGTAAAATATGAATGTATGTCTTTTCTACCCACTTTACATTTCATGAAGATGCTTGTTATCATTGCCAGTCTAGCTATATACAACTGTGTGTTTCTCATTCAATCTCACCAAATTCTGCAAAGCGGTGTTCACTGGCCTAGAACAGAAGGAGATATAGACATGGGATTAGTCATCTCATCTTTGCTAAGCAGGAATTATTGAACAGGTTTAGAGTGATATGTATTATAACACATTTGATGAGTTTATATGGCACATGGATGGGAACTGGGGAAATTTGTGGTCTTTCTATACCTGTGAATACCAAGTTATGTATACCCCTCACTGTACTTGCCACAGAAACCTTCCAGAGATAAACAGAACATGTTGGGTATCTCACAGGCGTACTTTCTGAGGTGCTTGGTTTGATAGTTTGCCCCTATGTTGATATTAGGGCCCCATTTGGAACACAGGGAAGTGGTACCAGAATAGGAAGTGCAACCATTCCATCAGATACTAGGTATGGGTGATGTATGGGAGTACATCACCAGTATGTCAGCCTAGCATCTTGAAAATGTCCATGATTCTCATATTTCACGTACAAGCCCACAGTACTGCCTGTTTCTGCATGGTAGGATTGCTCATGGTCACTTATTGGGTAAGTGCAAAATATTACATGATTGCCAACCATAGCTATTTCTGTGTCTATAGAGTAGTATAGGTAGTATTAAGTAATCACCCTCTTTTTTATTATGTGTCCCCTACCTTTTTTATTTTCCAGGTGATGCAAGTTACCCACCTGAACCTTGACAAATTACATCAGTCTGTAAACCTCTGGGAGCTGCTGAGGAGTGCTTAACACTGCACTGTTACAAACATGGATAGTCACTGGGTGAGTGTTTTGCCTGCTCAAACCCCATTTCAGTTGCTTTGAAAAGACTAGGGACCCCTCAGTATGATGCTGCTACTGCATGTAAGAGGATTACCACCTGCTGCATTTTGCACAACATGATCATGCACTGGTCTGATGTGCAACTGCCACAGCCAGTCAGTGATTGTGACAGAGCAGCACCCTCTATAATTTCTCCCATTAGTGATGACAATGACAGTGGCAATCTGATGGCAGTAGCACAGCAACCTCTCTGGCAAGCTTATGCAAGATAAATGGCTGTGCAGACAAAGAGTCCATCTAGTCCACAACTGTGAGCCATGACGTTTACTATGTTACTATGAGAAGCTACACAGATAATACTTGATCATGTAGTGCTACTTGTGGGCTGTGATGAGTGGTGAATGATCAGCTTTCACTGTGCATCAAACATTTTTCATTATATCATAAACAAACATTTATTTTCTGAAGGTATTCCTGTAGCCATCATTATTTGTACAGTGTTGAGTGGTCAGTGTCACAAGTGCTATTTATACTGGCAGACTTTAACTGAAGTGTGGAACAGCAGGTTTCATGAAACACATTTAGGGCTATACTACTAGTGTTTCACTGCACTATTACACAATGAGTTTGAATGTATCCATAAACAGGAAAAGTTAGTTGCCTTTCAGTAATGAAATATGTCCTTCCTGCTGCTTGCTTTTTGTGGCTGCATTTGTCTGTTTACTGTTTTTTAGGTACGTGGAATGATCAAATAATTTGCCCTGTCTGAAAAGTGATTTCTATGTGAGTAAGTCTATTTTACTGATGGATAAAAGTTAACTTAGATTTGGAGGTACCATACAAAATGTCCCCTAATGACAGTGTGGGTGATGGCCCCAGAGATCATATTATTCAAGTCCTGGCATGAGAGCTTGATGCTGACTTCTCCAATGATGGGATCTGCTGAATGCAGAGGAAACTTCTTGATAGTGACATAACAGTTCTGTGGGACCTAGAGTGAAATGTTCAAACACATGTTGTGAAAGTCTGATGAAGCCTGACTGCCTTCTTCTTGGTGGAATCCACATGAATTCCTGCAGTACTTTCCTGAGATTACACATGATATATGGCCTACTCATCCACCTTGCATAAGGATGCTCCCTCTTCCACATCCAACTGTGCCCCCATATGTGTCTGGTAAGTCCTTACTAATGTACACATGAAGGTTGACATGGATGACATTTGTTCAACCATACTGTACATGCGGATCATCATGGCATTGTCCCTGGCCTCACCTATTCCCATATACAGATGAAGATCTTCATGTTCCTCATGTATACCCTGTAGCACTCTGACCACCTACCTGACTCTCATTGGCAGTAGCTTGGGACTGAACTATATTACAGTAGGCAGCCAAGGCCTTGGAAATGTCTGGAGCTAACTGTGAAATATGTCTTCACCTGGTACCACTATGTACAAATGTGATAGTAGGTACTGCTACCTCTGAAAAGATTAGTCTCGCAGTTGTGTAGTTTAGGCTCTGCACAAGAAATAGGTGTTGAGCTACCTGGAGTTCATCCCTATTGTAATGTCATTTCTTCATGATGCTGAATGTGTAAGCCTGTGTCACTCCTTATGCTGTGGGGTAGGGGGCCCTGCAAGTACACTATGTGATGGTGTACCACTGTCCTGAGGCTGTGTAATAAGACAGAATGTTATGGCATCATCACTGACAGACTTTCTGCTGTTAACATCAGCCTGCTGTGGTGCAGTATAACTTGTAGTTGTTTCTGGTGCTGATCTGTGAAGGAATAAGTCAAGAAGTAGTTAGTATGACCTGCGACAGTTACGTTTGAGTTTTCCTAAAGGTATGATACCCACACTTAGTAAACAGAGTCTGTAGAGTTTATGCTATACCTGATGCTGATGGAGTAACTGATGTGGAAACATGTTGGAGGTATATTTATGCAGGTGTCATGCCAAGTAAATCTAATCAAATCTAATAAAACATTTGCTAGTTAAACACTAACTTTGCAAACTGCCTGAATGTGGATGTTGTAGGCCAACATCTCCATGAATGATTCCTTCAGCATCTTTATCTGTATCAAAATTATTGCAGCTTGTAAAGAGAAGATAGTAAAAAGTTCAAGGTTGGATTGTGGAATGTCCACCACCAGTGTTGCTAAAGACAATTGCATTCTGCCTAGCCTTTGTCCTGACATGTCCCACCATGTCATTAGTTCTTTTTATACATTGTTTCAAGGTGTGATTCTTTCCCCTACATTTATTTCAGTCATTACTTAATTCATTGCCTTAGCTCTTTCTTCCTGTTTTGGTCAATCTTTTCCAAAAAGACATTTTACTATTTTCTCAGTGTATGCATGAGGATGTGATTCTCCTGTGGACTGAAGCTGTTTCTCCTGTGTTTTGCTGCTGCAACATTTTATATCCTGCAAGTGCATGTTGTCAAAGAATTACATTTTCCTCATTTGTGTAACTTCAATCAATTTTGTTTCATGCATTAATTTAAAAGGTAATACAGGCACAGTGAAAGATTAAATATGAATTCCAGTTTTGTCTTGCCTTTGCATTAGTGTC
>NC_056729.1:345047494-345067494 GCF_019279795.1 Protopterus annectens
ACACGCAGAGGGAAAAATAAGAGGAGAAACAGGTAGGAATGTGCAGGATGGGTGTAGGAAAGGACCATAGCTCTGCATTTCTTTGGCAGCAACAGCAGCAATGTAGCAATTTAGAATTTGTAGCCTCACACCCTACAGGGAGGTATGTGGGCATCATACAGTATGGATTAGATTGTGTGATGGGTACATGTCTCTGGGTGAAATGCAGAGCTATGTATGGGATGTGATTTTTTGGGGGGACAAATGCCCTTTTTTTAGGGTGAGAGTGGGATGTTAAGGAAGGATTATAGGTAAGTGTGCTGAGGGAGATTTGGTAGGAGAGGTTGCATTTGCAGACAGACAAGACAGCAGACAGGGGTGGTGTATGACACATGTGGGAGTTAACACCTTGACGGGGAGGGTGGTTGGGAATCGGAGGCTCATGAGCCCCACAGATGGTAGTAGTAGCACTGATGACCCCACCCGATGGCAGTCACCACTACTCCTTCACAGCCCCGAAAGTGGCTGTGCTGGGGACGGGACTGGAGGGGCCACCTGCCCCTTTAGCTGTGCCAGCCTGCCCTCCACCTGGCACAGGTGGTCATCCAGCTCCATCTGGAGGATACTGTGCACCATGCCACAGACCTCATCCCAGGTGGCAACATCCTCACCATGCCCACTTGCAGGGGGGGTGAGCCCCACCCCCTGCAGTGGTTCCACCCGAGGGTGGTGCAGGACCAGCAGATGAGGGAGGTATGGGTTGGGTCCCAGATGTGCTGGGACCCAGTGCTTCAGCCAAGTGGGGTGAGAGATCCGCTGGGATCTGCCTTCCCATATGTGCTATGGTGTGGAAACTAACAATGAATATTGGATAGTCATGCACAACATGTTACAACATTAGTCAAAATAGCATGCATGGATATTCCCATTTACCCAAAACAGTGCAATTATAACAGTGCCATAGCAAACAGAACCCATGCATATATGGAATGGCATTCAGGGTTGCAACAGCATGCCTGTTAGTGGTATGTCAGGCAGGCAATAACAATGATTATTAAACAAGGAATATTAGTATGCACACAGTTTAAACAATGATAAACCAAATGGAACAACTGTCCCAACAGTAGAGGTTTGTTTAGGAACATACCCATGTTGGTTTCAGTGTGATGGTTGGATCAGTTCAGTGGTGGGGGAAGAGAACAGATTCATTTGACAACTGCTATAAAGTATATTTGTCAGTACACTACTACTGACTACTCTACATTCTGACTACACTTACACTCTACTTGGGCCATGTGGCTGCTACAGCACACCAACAGCTGTAGATATCAACAGAGCAATTGTACCCTTATTTTAGTTATACACATCATACCTGTTTCTATACTGATTTCTTTACCTGTGGGCCCTGTGCAGATGAACTGTGCGCACATTACATTGCTGTTTCTACACATATTTCGGATTAAATCCAAGAACCACGGAAACAGTCCTCCAACTATCAAAACGGATCACTTTATTCAATGATGCAAAGTACAAATCCAAAGAAAACGTAAACGCTATTTTAAAACCAGTATGCGTTTTCGTCTACATAAACATGTAAGACTTCATCAGACAACCACATAATATCAAAATAACACATTATATACTCTCATATGGTTAAAATCAACCAATAAAAATTCATTGTTTCACATATTAGTTGCAGGCCCTGGATTGTGTGTTGTGCCTTTGACATACATCTACTGTGACATGCTCTGTGTACGGGTTTCTTGACAGCATGACACTTGAGGGGCTTGTCTGGGGCAGACTGCAGAGTGTGGATGTCTAGCTTGCATCTATTTGTTGGACTGGGGCTGATCAAAACAGCAATTGTACACCTTTCATAGTTACACACATCATGCTAGTATTTCTATTCAGATTTCTTTACCTGTATGCCCTGTGTGGAAAATGTATGTGTTGCAGTACATTACATTTTCTATTCAGACTGCAGTTTACAACTGTAGAACCAGACTGACATGTTAGTGGCAGTCCCTGGATTTGAACCGTGATGCGTATGCAAAATTGAACTACAGGCCTAGTCCTTATCAGACTTAGCTACTGGGGAGGTGTTGTGTGTTGTTTTTGACATTTCTATCTAGTACATATTTTTGTGCATAGTACTTTTATTATCACATGTAGCATTATTTGTTTCCCATTTTCAGTACAAACTATGCATACACAACAGGCATTGGTGTTACTGTTTGAGAAAGATGTGCACATTCGCTGGATTGCACATTTGACTGTTTTACAACTACATACTGCAATTTAGATTCCTGAGTACACAGTGTAGGTTTTAAGTCAGCACCTATTAGCCTTATGCGTGTTTCAGTACATTCACAGCTACATACAGCTGAAATTGAAATGTTAACACAGGACAATGCTGGCAAATAAACAAGTAAAACACATTCTGATGGAAATATGTACTGTTTTTTTTTTCAGTTATTTGACTTGCCCATTCTAAAGTATGCAGACAAGCAGTGCTAAATCAGTTCACCTCAGCTAATGCATTCTGCAGGACATACACATTTCTATTTTTCAGGTACAAGTGAGATGACATACACCAGTGTTTGGGATCACCTTTATTAGTTTTGACATACATATCTGTGTACAACTCAGAAATCCACAATTACTATTCCTGCATGATCTGCACAGGGGAATGCTTTTCATTTCTAAGTGTTATAGTAGCACTGACATGGCCCTTTCTTGGCAGGTTCACTCAGATACACTCATACATATTCTAATATTTCTCTCTCCTGCATATTGTACCTTGTTTGCTACTGACATCTGTATTACACAGCAGCTGGAAATACTCCATTGTAATGCTGGCAGCCTGACATAGGCATTTATTCCTGACTTTTACAGCACAATTATGTATACAAGCAGTACTACCATTACTATATTTTTGATTTCTTACTGCTAATATTAGGAGGTATTCCGTACTCACCATAATGTAAATGCAGCTAGGCCAGTCACTGGGCATGAGCCTCAACATTCTGGGACCTCTATGCAGCAGCTGTATGGGGAGACATGACACATTAATCACACCTGCACAGTCTCAAGTTGAACTTTTTCCATACTTAGTTAGAGATACATAAGACTGCATACTTACAGACACATACATCCTGTTCTTGGGCTTCTTGGATCCACTGGTCCAAGAGTGCACCCCTCCTCCACTTCAGGTCATTATGGTGGTGATGTACCTGCTCAGCTGTCCGGGGTATGCCAGTGGAACTGGTGAGATCATGTGCAAGCTGGTCACAGGCCTCTGCTTTGTACTGGGAGTCCTGGCACTGGCCCTGCAGCAGCCTGCTGTCATGTTTTTTTACTAGGAGTCCAACCATGACCCTGGACTCCTGGATGCCCCAATGTTGTGTTCGGAAGTGAACACCTTCACCGACACCAGACATTTTGGTCCTGCTGTGAGCAATCCCAAATGGTTATGGGTATATTCCCACCTGTGTGGTTTAAATAGGGCAGTTTTCCTACCCTTTTTCTTGATTGGCCGTTTTCAATATGCTGAACTATGCTTAGCTCCGCACAAATCCGCACAGCAATGCTTAAACCAGATAAGCACAGCTGAAAGCCAGTAAGCAATGCTTACACTAGCAAAGCATTGCTTAAATCTATTTTTTTACATTAAATTTATAAAGTATTTTTTACATTTATATTTTACATATTCCCACCCCTTCTGCACTATACATGAGCCATATTATTGACATCTATCATTCAAATTCCTTAAAAGTTTATTAAATAAATTGGCAGATTCAAACCGAGCATGTTCTACATGGTACACCATGGCAGTACTACTATGCTACAGCAGCTTGATGACATCTTCTATCACAGTAGCACCTTGTCTATCATTTTCAGGATTTCACCTAGACTAAGCATAGTGGAGCGCTGTGCAAACAAGCTGCGCACCGCTTAAATTTCAGATTTATTTAATGAAAAAGGTACATTTTTTGCATTTTTATTGCTTTCCTCTTGCCCTACTGCTTCCATGCATGTAGGGCAAGAGTGCATACATTTGGGGGTGTGCACTTGAAGGTTGCTGCCTTCTAGATGTGTTTTTTTTTTATTTCAGTGTCCACGGACACTGAAATATTAGCTACTTACATTTCAGTGTCTGCAGACACTGGTTTAGTATATAATATTAGAGCCAGGCTCTAATATTATATACATTGACACCTGTCTGTGTCACAAAGTGCCGTACAGCACTTTCTGAGTGAAGGGGGCATGTTACATGTGCTCATTCATGCTTCCTGTCTGTTTAGATTAAACAGCAGCACACCTTCATGCATATGCAAGGCACACTGCTCTTCTAAATGGACATGAACCACTCAATGTAAGAATAGTCTTATTCTTCCATGGAGTTTTTTGAATCCTGGGGATAGTCTTATGTGATTTATATTGTTTCACCATTGTTAGTACAACTATGCTCCAGGGGTAAGCTGTATGTGAACTATTGTCTGAATCAAATAAAGTGCATGTTTCAGCAGTGTATTAAGTAAAGGACTTGGTATTCCATATATAACTGAAATGTAAGCAAAGAGAAATATGTATTCTTTTCAGCTGTGAATAGATGCTATGAGCTACTCTGTTTAAAGCAAAGCCTATATTCTGCCTACATTTTTGTTTGAATGACCTTGAGTGCTTAAAAGTTAATTCCACTTGTATAACTGTTACATGTGATGATTCATCATTAGTCTGTTATTTTGCATATAGCATTTTACCATTGGAGTTTTATGTATTCCAGTTATGATTATGTCATGTATCCAAAGGTTTGACAAAACAACCTATCTGCTCTTAGACACAGACTTTATAACTACACAAGGCATACACTCTTTTAACATGTAATTCAAAGCTAGGTCATATGTTTTATAGAATTTATTCTGTCATACTAATTAGTCTGCATTTTAGGTATCAGAAAAAAATACTCCATTTTACAATGCTCATTCAGAATTTTACCAGAAATGTTGACATTTCTTACTTTTTGTATTAATTTGTCTGATAAAAGGAAATCTGTATGTCCTTACATCATACCAAAATAGTAAAAAACCGTTTCCAGAATGATCTATCAGAAATTATGAATAATTACAAGCTTCTAGTAACTGAAGCTTTAGTGTTCAGTTATTAGATAATGGACAGATAAGAAATTAAAAAATGTGCACTCAAAACCTTATAAAAATTGTTTGTTTTGGAAATCCAGTAGTGTCCTTCACAGGATCAGATGGAATTTATGTCTGTCTGGTATGTGACCCTACCATTTAAAAAGAAAAATAAATGTATGTTTTTCTGCATTAATAACTAACTGTTTTGGGAATTTGTTTCTTTCAACAGGTGTTGGTGGGAGAATACTGATCTAAGTAAAGAAAAATCCCTTACAAGGCTTATATATGTATAATTTGGAAAATGTATGGTTATGCTGTAGCCAAGGTCCAGTGACTCCAATATTTGTGGAGAAATATTGTGGAATACTGAAACAGGAATGTTTGTGAAAATCACCAAGAGACGAGGAAGAAAATTCTCTGAGGGTCTGATGTTTCTGACAGACATAAATTTGAATCAGAGGTTAGTGCTCTGTAGCATGATGATGAGGAGAAGGAAGAGGAGGACAAGGAAAAAAGAATTTAGGAAGTACGGGTGAAGAGAGATAGTAATGGAACTACAAGGTGACTGTTCACAATACTGGACTGGACGACAATATACTGGAAAGAAGGGACCTACTGCATTTTCAGTAGAGTGATCCAGAAATCCTGGACAGACAATGCCTCTTTTATTACCCTTAACTTTGAAGGTAACATACTAATATGCTATAAATCACTCTCACAAAGAATTTGTGTACACCGTTAAGTTTGAACAATATAGGATGTTGGAAAAGATAATTATTAAACTAAATTATAAATGAGAAGCTATAGACACACTTTGAATTTGTAAATGTGGATTTGAATAAGAGACAATAGCTTGTTATTAGATAAGAAATGATGCAGTTCTGACAGAATCTGTTAAAAAGGAACTGATGCACCTTGAGACTGTGGCATAGAAGGATAAAACCCTTACTATGCTCTGGATAATCAGAGTTCAGTTCATTGCTCAGGCAGTGAAAGAACCAGGAATGGCAGGGTGAGAGTGAGTCAGTGACTTGCGTGTCTCATCCATCCTAGAGGGAGATGGTGGTCCCAGTGAGGTGATTTATCCTATGCAAGAACAGGCTTGCATGATCCAAAAGTTAGCTGACGTGGGGAGGTGGGTTTGGCAATCCCAGGCTGATGACAGTAACGCTCAGGGGGCAAGTGCGTGTGTGTGTGTGTGTGTGTGTGTGTGTGTGTGTGTGTGTGTGTGTGTGTGTGTGTGTGTGTGTGTGTGTGTATGTGTGTGAGCATGCATACACTGGGAGAGAGGGAAGAATGCTCCAGTGGTGACACTGGTGCTCACTTTTGTCACCAGAGTCAGGGTTAGAGTTAAACTAGGAAACTCCTCTCATGGCCACCAGTGACACAGCTGCATCATGGGTTGTTTTCAATCAGTGATGGTATAGTTGATAGGCAGGGGGACCACAAAAAGTCAAATAAAAAAGGGGCTAATGAAATTCTGCATGAATATATTGGACATAAGACAAGCTTTAGATCTTGTGAGCATTTAAACAGGGTGGTATAGAATTGTTTGATAAAATTTAAAGAAAATAATGCAGAAATACAGCATATACCAGATGTAATGCAAACCATGTAAATTGTATAGTTTTTTATGTGTGATAATGTATAGTTCGTTAACTGGGTTGTTAATTCTGTAAAGAGCTGAGGCATTTACTAAGAAACTGTCCTAGAAATATACAAGAGGTGGGCCTATCTACTCGAGTAGACCAAATTTTCACTAAATCGAAACTACACATTACCGAAATTTTATAACTGGGAAATGAGACACTTGGTCAAGAATAAAACTGAACACACACCGCACTATGTCAAACCCACCCCCAATGTGTGGGGCTGCACCACCCACACTCCCCCAGCTAAATATAACAACTCCGGGATTGCAATACAGTGGGGAAACGGGCAAATTTCACCATGCTGGCCAAGTGTCTCATTTCCCAGTTAAAAATTTTGGTAGTGTGTAGTTTCCATTTAGTGACAGTTCGATGTTGTCGCCTTGGTAAAATAAAATTCGGGTAAGTGAAAATTCGGTCTACTCAAGTAGACCCATGAGAGGTATAAGAGGAAGGGGGTGCATTAAACAAATGTGAACAATTTTGTTATGTGTAAAAATGAGGTTATTTTGGATAGACTTTGACCAGTAGAGAAGGTATATATATCAGGCCCCTGTATCCTTAGGTACTCTGATAAATTAAAAGCCCTGTTCCTCTACTCATTGTTTTATTTATATATATATATATATATATATATATATATATATATATATATATATATATATATATATACTCATTCAGCATGATTTCTGCTTAATATTCCATGCTATGAATTACTCAGCACTCTTTGAACTCTTTCCTTAAACAGAACCAGTGGCAAAGCAAATACTTACTCTAGGGATCTAAACCTATAGTACCACATCTACAACATCAAATTATTAGGTAGGTACAAACCCAATGTACTACTCATTTGTGGAATAGGCTGCTGTTACATATAAAGTAGAGTACTTCCTTAACAACCTTTTAAAGCAGCCTGGATGCTAGATGGGTGACCACAAATTTTCACCTGGGATATACGTGGAAAATCTTCAAAATGGGGAAAATTGTTAGTCTTTCATCAGGACTGGGTGATGCAGTTAAGGTTCTCAGTCATTTCATTGCCTGTAAAAACCTTTGAACCTAATGAATGAACGGTTTACAAAATGTATTAAGGATAGTAGGCTACAATGGGGAGTAATTAAGTTTATATGGACAAGGGTAGATAGCAAGTTGTTAATTGGAAGTTTTGTAACTCTGTTGAATTGAGAGTATAAGCTGTTTGGGAACATTTTACAGCTGTGGCTTTTTAAGGTAATGCATACAGTTCCTAAACTGTATAGCTGGACCAGGTAATTGGAGAGAAGATAATATCATAATACACTCTCAATAGTTGTGAAACAGACAACAGATGAATTAGGGAAGGAGGGAGAAGAAAGATTTATTAGTTGTGAACTAAGGTATGTGATTGCACAGATCATGGAAAGCTGGTTACACATAAGGTGTTTGGGTTAGAGATGAAGTTGGTTCTTCCATGAGAAGTTTATATAATGCAACAAGGATTAAACCTATGCTGGATGGATATGTACTGGTCATGATTATGATGAGAAAGGGCTTAGACAAGGGTGCCCATTAATCCTGATTCTGTTTATTTTAAATTGTTAGATTTCGGTACATGTAAAGGAGAAGGCTAAGATAAGAGAAGAGTCAAGATGTCCACTGATGTTGAATTATGACATCACTTTTGTCCTTAAAGAGGAGAGATGTGTTTGCATATAGTAATACTAGTACAGGAGAAATATTTACATATGACTTTAAATAAAACTAAAAGTAAAGGAGTGAGCGGTGGAAGAAAAACAGCAGGATTAGATATTCCATATGATGAATGTATTGAGGGAATATTTTGGGAGAAAAACAGATTACTACAAAAGAATAGCAACACAATGAAAATGATTAAGAGTATAATTCAGTAGTAAAAACATTTCACTAGTCATGAGGGGGGCGGGGGTAGCCACTATGGGAGGAATCATATGTGGAATTACTGGGTTATCTTTTTGAGTAATATGGAAAAACTTGTTAATCCCTATAAAAAGAGGATGCTGTGAGCACTAGGTGACCTAGGCAATTAGCTAGGGCCTGCTGGCTTGGGGGGGGGGGGTGCTGGGGGCTGCCACTATATTTAAATTTTAATGAAACAATAAAAAAAAACAATTTTTGCATGCATCTTTACATTTTTTCTTTAAAGACACACTCTCTGTGCATGCATATTTCTTTAGTACAACACAAGCACATAAGATTTAAAGCATGTTGGAACTTCTCTTCCATTAGACGAATTTGATCGAAAGTTTGTTTGTTTGTTTAATTTAACTGTTGAGGCTGCCCACTAAAGTGAGCTAGCCTGTGTAACTGATTTATCACTGTTTCTGCATTTTCTGTGTGTTTCTATCAAAAAAAACCCCCAAAAAATAATCCTTGTTTTCCCACCTCTCCTCGACTAGTTTAGACCAGTTTATAGGCATTGCTGTATTCTGGGCTGTATTGTAGTTCCTGTGTTGTCCATTACCTTACTTGGATAGAAGGAAGTTTCTTTGCTCACCAGTGTGTGTGGGGAGCCTTGAGCAGCTTACCTGTCCCTTTAGGAAGTGACCTCAGCACAAGAGCTGTAGTAATTGGTTGTTTTGGACCATTTCTAGCTCTTTTGTAGTTCCCTGTTTAAAATCCGCCTCTGGGCCTTTTCTTCTGGCTATACTGCTCAGACAATCTCCTTGTGGTCCTGCAGAGTTGTCCTAGCTACAGAGAACTCAGAAAAGCGACTACTTTCTGGATTTAAGTATCTTTGCTGTTTTTTTACTTGGAATAGCTTCTGTAGCTTAACCTGAACAAGCTTAAACTGTTTTTTAGCTGTTTGCTGCATTATTTTAAAATCTGCACTTAAAGTTACTTTTTAGTCGAATTTGATCGAAAGTTTGTTTGTTTGTTTGTTTAATTTAACTGTTGAGGCTGCCCACTAAAGTGTGCTAGCCTGTGTAACTGATTTATCACTGTTTCTGCATTTTCTGTGTGTTTCTATCAAAAAAAAAAAACAAAAAATAATCCTTGTTTTCCCGCCTCTCCTCGACTAGTTTAGACCAGTTTACAGGCATTGCTGTATTCTGGGCTGTGGTGTAGTTCCTGTGTTGTCCATTACCTTACTTGGATAGAAGGAAGTTTCTTTGCTCACCAGTGGGAGTGGGGAGCCTTGAGCAGCCTACCTGTCCCTGTAGGAAGTGACCTCAGCACAAGAGCTGTAGTAATTGGTTGTTTTGGACCATTTCTAGCTCTTTTGTAGTTCCCTGTTTAAAATCCGCGTTTGCACGGCTTTGCGCGGTTGTGCGCATAGCGCAGCGCCGGTTAAAGAAGGTTAAACTTCTTCTGGCTCTGCCAAGTCTGCTCTTCAAATTTTCCCTTAAGGAAGCTCTACTCTTAGTATAATCAGACTACTCGCTATACTATAAGCCTAGCACTTGTTCTCAAAACTTCTCTACTAAGTAAGCATTCTCGTACTAAGTAAAGCACTACATCCACCTACCACCTCTGTGAATATCCACTTCCCTTAAAGGCACAGCACTCCCTTGTACTGTTCTAGCATGTCGAGTGGCAGATTACTGGCGTCCTCTCCAGTTCAGCTGGTTAATCTGGGTATCTTGAGACAATGCTACAATTGTCTCATGTACACAGACATCCCTCTCCTCCTCCCAACAAACACAAATACATGTGAGAGATGCAACTATATAGCCAAACTGGAGGCTGAACTCTCTCAACTCAGGGCTGGCATGACCAGACAGGAGGAGATGGTAACCACACACACAACAAACCCAGTCCCACATAGACCTACCACAACTGCAAACCAAACACATAATAACACAAAGACATACTCGGAGGCTCTAATAAAAAACTTACCAAAACAACAGAGGCTCCCAAAGCAGACATCCAAAAATCCACCACCTCAAAACAAAACACATGCAACACATACTTCAATAAATCAGTGTGTCAACCAATCACAGCCCTTAAGGCCAAACACCATGCCTGATACACTAGTAATAGGTGACTCTATAGTCAGACACAATGATGTCCCGCTTACCAGGCTGAACAAGGAGAGGGTGACTGTGAGCTGCCTATCGGGAGCTAGGATCTGCCACATAACACACGCACTCATGTCACTCCAAAGCAAGTACAAATATGACTCCATCATTGTCCATGCTGGCGTGAATGACCTGAGACGTACCTCCCTGGACTACATAAAAAGAGACAAAGAGGAGCTCTCCGATTATGTAAACCAGGCTGGTATGACCCTGACCCTGAGCAGCATCTTGCCCTCACCAAGAATGATGCCACAATACAAAGACAAGATGATCAGCTTTAACAATTGGCTTAAGTACTGGTGTCATTCTAAGGGGATCCAATGTCTGTCTGCCTGGGATGACATGTTAGACAAGCCACGCTGCTTTGCAAGGGATGGCTTACACCTGTCACCACTGGGCTTCCGGATATTGGCTAAGGCTCTTGCCACCCACATAGTGCCTTTTTAGGCAAGGCTCAAAAGACAAACCCACCTCCTTAGAAAACAAAAATGGAAAAAAACTAAGGGTAATGCTGCTCAATGCCAGAAGTCTAAATCTCAAGATGCAGGCACTCGATGCACTCCTCAGCATGGAGAACATCGACGTCTGTGCAGTAACTGAAACCTGGTTCAAGGCTCCTGAGAGCACCCTAGCACTACCAGGCTATACCTCGTATCATGCTTTTCGGCCCCAAAACCCTGGCCGAACCACAAAGGGAGGGGGAGTGTCCATATTCATCAAGGACACCCACACCTCCAGGTTAGTAGCAACACATGAAGCATCGGAGACCATACAGGTGCAACTAACCATAGGCAAAACTGCTATACAACTGGTAGCATGTTACAGACCACCCTCCCAATCTCAGGAACCACACTCAGCCTTCCTAAAGACATTGGAGGATACGAATGTATCACAAAATACCATCATACTGGGAGACTTCAACTACCCAAACATAGATTGAGTACATTATTCTAGCCCTAACACCCTAGCCCAAAGGTTCCTGGAATTCATAAATTCAAATGCACTGGAACAACTAGTCACCTCTCCCACTAGTGGAGATAATATACTAGACCTGATCATCACAAACATGGGGACAAAATGCTCCACACCGGAGGTATACCCCTCACTAGTGAGATCTGACCACAAACTAATCACCCTGGATATACATATCCCACCTCCACCCCAAGCACAAAAGACCACAGTGAAAAACTTCTCAAAAGCAGACTTCACTCTTCTTAAGACTGAGATGGTATCCTTTAAGCCCACTGGGCCAGTGGATACCACATCCCACAATGCCGAATCCTTCACAAATGCTTTCTATGGACATCTCCAAGAATGCATGGATCGTGCAATCCCAAATAAATCCAAGTCCCTCTCCACCAAAGGCAAGCGTCCTGTCTGGTGGACCTCAGCCATTAACAAATTGTATAACAAAAGAAGGAAGCTACTGCACGTCAGAGCAAAATCCCATAAAGGGAAGACATCTCTGATCAACATTAGCAGAAAACTACGTTCTCTCATAAAAACATCCAAGGCCAACTTTGAGAGAAAAATCGCTAAGGACACTAAAGATAACCACAAAGCCTTCTTCAGCTATGTTAGAAACCTGGGCGGAAACCCTCAGATATGCTCAGAGTTAGTTCACAACAACAAAAATACACTGAACCCACAGATATTGCCAACATTCTGGCTGACAGGTTCAGTGCAAATTTCTCCCCTCCCTCACCCCCAAAAGAAGAAATACTTATCCCAGCTGAATGTAATCTCCCTGTCATCTCAGATGTCTAAGTGAGAACCGCCCTCAACAAAGCTTAAAACACAGCATCAATGGGACCTGACGGTATCCCGGGTTGCATGCTACGTGAACTCCAAGAGGAGCTAAACCCGCACATAAAAATGCTATTTAACCTTAGCCTTACTACAGGATATGTACCTGAACACTGGCATACAGCAACAGTGGTCCCACTCCACAAAGGGGGTACCTCTACAGACCCTGGGAACTACCACCCCATAAGCTTAACCAGCCTGGTCTGCAAAGCTATGGAAAGAATCATTATGGAACTCATAAACAGAGACATAGGGGACCTACAGACACTTGACCCCACCCAGTTTGGCTTTGTAAAGGGCAGATCCTGCCTTTTGAACCTGGTTGACTTTTTTGAAACAGTCACTAGAGCCATTGATGAGGGCAAAGCAGTCCATACAGCCTACCTGGACTTGGCTAAGGCCTTCGACACAATACCCCACCCAGGCATCACAGATAAGCTCAACAGCTTAAACGTAAACCCTTATGTCACTAGATGGGTTGCAAACTGGCTAAAGGACAGAACCCATAAAGTTAAAATCACTGGAGCAATGTCAGACTCAAAGCCAGTCACAAGTGGTGTCCCACAGGGATCTGTCCTGGGACCCCTCTTGTTCGGCATTTATTTCTCAGATGTTAAAGCAAACATGGGAGGGCTGTGGCTGACAAAGTTCACAGATGACTGCAAACTAGGCACCATAGTCGATACATCAGCGGACACATACATCCTACAAAAAGGCCTCACAGAAACGGACAACTGGTGCCGGAGTCACGGCCTTAAACTAAATGCGAAAAAATGTATAGTCATCCCCTTTGGGAAAAACAAAGTACCCACAAATTATCACATAGACAGCAACCCACTGAGTACGGAAAAAGTAATCAGAGACCTAGGGACCCAAGTCAACAGCGACCTCTCATTTGACACCCACGTTGCCAAAGTGGTTAGAAAAACATTCTACCTTGCACACCTCATCGTGAAGGGATTCACATCCAGATCCAAGGATGTCATTGTACCCCTATACTCCTCCCTCATCACACCCATGATTGAGTACAATGCCCCATTTGGTATGTACCTCATCCGGCATTTGCAACAGCTGGAGAGACCACAAAAGTACCTCACCAAGAGGATCAAGGGTCTCCAACATATGTCTTATTCTGCCAGACTAAAGAAACTTCAGCTCTATTCAGTAGCATACCGCCTGCTCAGAGGTGATCTCTGCCTGACGTACAAGGCCATGTCCAATCAGGATCTGATGGACATGCTCCATCTCAAAAAATCCAAATCCATCAGGACCACAAGAGCTAAAGACTTAAACCTCGGCACAAGTATGAATAGGACATGCTGGAGGGATAGATTCATAACCCAGAGGCTTCCCATGCTTTGGAACAAGATCCCAGTTCATATTAGGCAGAGCCCCTCACTGACTCTCTTCAAGAAAAATCTTGATGAGTGGATGGGAGATCGTAAATTTACCCCAGGGGTCACATCTGTGTCACTGCTAGACAGGGGCACAGTAAACTAATTCTATTATATAAGGGGACCTTCATTGTGTCACTACTAGACAGAGGCACAGTATTCTAAATTTATTCTGTACATTTTTGTACCATTTCATGGGGTGGCAAAAGTCACATCACTATGGCTAGGCTTACAAATGCCCCAGGGCAGATAGCCTAGTACTAAACTATGAAACTATGAAACTATTACATTTCTCAGAATGCTTGCTTCCATCTCTTTGAAGCACAGATTGGACCAGAGAGCTTGGAACTGCTGCTGCTTTCCCTTTTAACATCCATAGACTCAGAGACAAGCATTCCAGGTAAGGTGTGTATGTATATAATATGTCCTAGTTAGCTAATTGGCTTGTTCAGGCTCAAACGCTGTACCTTATCTACAGGAGACGAGAGCCAAAATTCTCTACACCAACTGCCAGACTGCTCACTGAGTCATCAGATTTGATTGAAATGTGCTGAAATGGTTAATTTTGTCTTTTATTGGTTCATAGATTTTGTTTCACTGCTTAAAGGAAAAAATCTTCAAAACTACAGGGGAGCATTTTCAAGGAATGTAAGTTTCAGTGCATTTCTAAGGAATGTGAGTTTCAAGGAAAGAGAAGTTTAGTTTCAAAACTTCGAACTACTGAATGGAGATTGGCATACAGTGCAGACCGGAAGATTTCCCTTGTCCTCGCTGTAGTGCAATCTCGGAGTTGGTATATTTAAATTGCGGGGGGTGTTTTAGTGTGGTGGGTGGTGTTTTGGGGGTCACAGTTTCGAGATTCCAAGATCTCGAGATTCTGAACTCGATATTCTGAAACTCGAGATTTTGAGATTTCGAAATTTCGTAGTGAACCCATATATGTATGTATGTATATATATATATATATATATATATATATATATATATATATATATATATATATATATATATATATATATATATAGATTCACTTCACTTGACCGAAAACTCATTTGACCGAATTTTACTTCACCATGGCCAAATCGCCGAAAGCTCAAATAACCGAAAACTCATTTGACCAAATTTCATTTCACCAAGACCAAATCGCCGAAAGCTCAAATAACCGAAAACTCATTTGACCAAATTTCATTTCAGCGAAAATAGTAGTGGCAGTGTATATGCTCTTTCCCCACTGTAGTGGGATCCTGGAATTAGTATATATAGTTAGGGGGGTGTGGGGGGCTATTGGGGCATGTGGGGGGCACAGCCCCCCACATTGGGGCATGTGGGTGGCATAGCCCCCCACCTAGCTTGGTTTTATATTGTCCTGTTATGAGAAAAGGGTAAGTAAGTAGTTTTTAACCAACTTATAATATGTGTGTGTGTGTGTGTGTGTGTGTGTGTGTGTGTGTGTGTGTGTGTGTGTGTGTGTGTGTGTGTGTGCGTGTGTGTGTGTGTGTTTTTTATATGGATCCCTATTAGATTATCGAAGTTTTAAAACTTTGAAAATCATATGGTAGGGACCATATGATTGAAGTTTTGAAACTTCAAATGTTTTGAATGGAGATAGCAGTAGAGCGCAGAATGGGAAATATATGCTTTTCCACAATGTTGTGCAATGTCGGAGTTGATATATTTAATTAGCAGGGGGTGTAGTGGGTGCAAGGGGGCTTTCCCCCTGCAAACATGTTAAAAATAGAAATTTTTTTTTTTGTTAATGTTTGAATTTCCGAAACTTCGATCATATGCCCCGGCATTCCTGTGCAGTACGGCAGCGCACCATGCATATTAATGAAGGCATGCTGCCGTGCTGTAAAACAGACACAGTTCTGTGTACGAGTGCAGGGAGTGTGTCTGACAGCAGTGCTTTCACAATACACATGCCCCCTGCACATCCAGAATTGCCATACGGCAATGTAAATAGAGTGAGAATGCTTGTAACACCCCCAACCCGTCAGGGTAAGAAATCTGGACAAACCCATAAGGGACAATCATCCCTACAAAGCCAGAAAGCTGATAGAATAACAGGTTTAGCATTAGCATGAATATTCGGCAGGGTATGAAACATACAACATGCACCTCTCAACCCATCAGAGTAAGGAATCTGGACAAAGCCATAAGGGACAATCGTCCCTACAAAGCCAGAAAGTTGATATAATAACAGGTTTAGCATTAGCATGAATTTTCGGCAGGGTAGGAAGTACACAACGCACACCTCCCAATCTGTCAGAGTAAGAAATCTGGACAAAGCCATAAGGGACAATTGTCCCATACAAACCCAGAAAGTTGATAGAATAACAGGTTTAGCATTGGCATGGATATTCTGAAGGGTACGTAGTAAAAAACACAACAAATAAATTTTTTTTTCACATATACAATAAAGTTTAAGCATAGCTGCATGGGTTTGCCCATAGCTTAGCTATGCTTAGCCCAGCTGAAATGGCACAATAAGTTAAACAGCAATAAACATCCACTACAAACAAAAGTGCAATATTGTAGTGGTTAGAATGTATGCCTTACATGTAGTCATTCATGGTTCGAGCCGTGCCAAAGCCATTTGTATGTGTAAACATTACAACTGTAATTTATTTGTATATTTATGAAGAAAGTAACTTATATTTCTCAACCATAGTAGTGTATTAGGCCCAGATGTGAGGTGTCAGTGTAATAAAGTAGTGAAACCCCCATATAAACACAAGTGCTCCATACAGGATAGCCACAGAAGAATAAATGTAACGACAGCACATTGGGGAATGTCAGAGAAGGTAAATAGATCTATATTATGTAATGAATGATGAATCAATCCCATACAGGTGGAATTCCAATAAAATAAAACATAAGCAATGCTAAGCATTGCACAGCTATGCTGACCGGATGTAAGCATTGTGTACATATGAATACTAAGCAATGAGTAGCCCAGCTAAGTGGATTTGCACATTGGTAAGCAATGCTGAACCTGCTCCTTTAAGCACTGCCAACCATAGCTAAGCAGGTTTGCCCGTAGCTTAGCTTAACTCAGCATTTTCAAAACCATCCAGTCACAACAAAGGGCAGTAAATTGGCCATATTTAAACCCCACAGGTGGGAATACAGCTCATAACAGGTTGTAGCTCTCCACTGTAGGCAGTATGGGAGGTGTTGGAGAGGGCATGCACTTTCGGGCGCAGCACTGGGGCATACAAGAGTCCAAGGTCATGGTAGTACTCCTGGTAAAAAACCATGGTGTGAGACTGCTGCAGGATCAGTACCAGGGCTCTCAATATAAAACAGAAGCCTGGGAAGGTCTCACCCATGATCTCACTAGTGCCACTGGTATCCCACAGACTGGTGAGCAGGTCCGGCACCATTATGCCGACTTGAAATGGAGGAAGAGGGAGCTCTTGTAACAGTGGGACCAAGAAGCAAGAGGAAAGGGGAGATGTCCCAGCAGTGTGTAAGTAGTCATAGCAATAACTGTTTAACAAAGTCCAGCCTGTGTATGTGATGGACAGGTATGCTTAAATGCTTCTCTATTTTCATTATAGCTCCAGCTGAGTGGGCTGTGAACCAGGAAGCCCATGCCAATAGGTTACAAAGGCTGCATCGCGAGGCTGGTGAGTAACAATCTTGCTTGTAGTAGTCATGCCAAATAAATATAAATGAGTAAAATGTCACCTGGCAGTATAACAAATGTGTATGGTATGTACTGAATAAACCAGACAATATGACAGTAATAGTCCCATATAGGTCATATTTAAATAAATGTGTAACTGCCTGGCAATAAAGTTCTAAATCCTGGACTGGTTGTGTTTACTCTGGTATTGTATGGCATGAAATGTTGCATTCACCAAGATCTGATATCTGAATAGTAATGTTGTGTTAACCACTGTTTCCAACATTGTGCTAAATAAAAATATGTCTAGAATGTCTGCATAAGAATGTTGTAATTACAAGGTCAGATTGTACAACCAAGAGAGACTTAGAAAATATTGAAAGAAAAAACAGCAATTTCTCAATAGCTCCCTCTGATGATATACAAATTGTTGTATTTTAGGAAACACAGCCATGGTTTGAATCCCAGGGGTGGTAGTAAGCTGTACGCATAATTTCAACTAGGATTTTGTGATTATGTGTAGAAACAGTCAGGTAGTGTTAACAAACATTCCACCCACAGGTCTTCTAGGTAACAGAACTGTAACTGCCTGGCAATAAAGGTCTCAATCCTGGACTGGTTGTGTTTACTCTAGTATTGTATGGCTTGACATGTTGCATTCACCAAGATCTGATATCTGAATAGTAATGTTGTGTTAACCACTGTTTTCCACACTGTGATACACAAAAAATATGTATAAGAATGTTGTAATTACAAAGTCAGATTGTACATTCAAGAGAGACTTAGACAGAAAACACTGAAGAAAAAAAAAACAGCAGTTTCTTAATAGCTCATGCTGATGAAACAAAAATTGTTGTATTTTTAGCAGACACAGCCATGGTTCAAATCCCGGGAGTGATAGTAAGCTGTACGCATAATTTTAACTAGTATTGTGGGAATATGTGTTGAAACAGTCAGGTAGTGTTAACAAACATTCCCCCCACAAGTCTTCCAGGTAAGAGAAGTAGAAAGTAGCTATAAGATGGTTGAATTATACACTGTGTACAAACATATCAGTGGCCAAACCTAGCACATAGGGTATTGTAACAATACCTGTAGATTAATGATTAGAGCAATGATCATTAAATTTGTGAGTACTGCAAGGATATACAAGTTGTTAATTGACATCTCTCTACCCCCACCATATCTGCAACAATAATCTAAACACACAAATCAATGGGTATATTTTACACCAAACCTACTGTTGGGACATATGTTCTATTGTTCAACAAATATTGAAATGTGTTTCTATTAATGTTCCATGTTGAAATACTATCACTGGTGGCCTGTTGCTACCAATGTAACCTGCATGTTGTTGTAATGGCCACTGCGGTTCTATATATGCATGTGTTCTGTTTGCTATGCAACTGTTCCAAATCTGTTGTTTTTGGGTTAATGGGAATATCTATGCATGCTGTTATAACTAATTCTGTATTGTGTTGACTATTACTAACCCACATATGTTCTAAAACTGCAACAGCATAGAACGTTTGGGAAGGCTGGTCCCAGCGGACCCACATCTCCCACCTCATCTGGCCATGGCACCGGGCCTCAACATGTCTGGGACCCACCCCAGGACCTCTCGTCTGCTGGTCCTGCACCACCTTTGGGTGGAACCACCTCAGTGGATGGTGCTTGTCCACCCCGGAGCAAGCGTGGAGAGGATACCATCACACGAAGCCAGGTCCAGGGATTGGTGCATAGTGAGCTCTGAAAGGAGTTTGGAGATCTGCTACACCAGCTTGAGGGCCGCATGGTGCAATTAGATGGTCAGCCTGCCCCTCCTGCTCAGTCCCCAGTACAGCCACCTTCGGGGCCGTGAAGGTGCAGTGGTGACTGCCCGTGGGTGGGGACCTCAGTCCCACTGTTTCCATTTGCGGGCTCTTGGTCTTCCGATTTCCAAACACCCCTCTCCTTCCAAGGTGTTTACCCCCCACCATGTGTCATATACCACCTCTGTATGCTGTCTTGTCTGTTTTCCTACCCAACCTACCTCCCCAAATATACCTACTATCCTTCCCCAACATCCCACTCTCACGTGAAAAAAACAAAAGGGAAATCTGTTCCCAAAAATAAATTTCACCCCATACATAGCTGTCCATTTCACACATGTGTCCACTGGACACATGTAATCTGGTCTAATTGGCTTCACAACACATTATTGTTGTCCTCACCCCTCTCTCAGGGTTTTGACTAACCAAATAAACCTCCAAATTCAGTATATATGCACAGCTGCTGCTGCAGAAGAAATGGACAGCTATGGACCTTCCCTACACCCATCCTGCACATCTCTAGCGCTACTTTCCCTATGGTCTTTCCCTCTG
>NC_056729.1:345072494-345077494 GCF_019279795.1 Protopterus annectens
CAAGAATTGTTCTGAGCTACTACACAATGGTACCTCCCAGACTGAGCCAACAAATAATGCAAATATACTGGCTGGCATCTTGAGTGCAATCATTACCCCTCACTACCCCCCAAAGGACCAATCTCAATACCAGTGCACCACAGGTAACAACATCACTGTCCAAGGCCAGGAATACAGCTTCTATGGGACCTGAGAATATCCCTGGCTGTGATCTACATGAACTACAGAGTGACCTGGCACCTTACCTGTGTGCCCTGTTCAAGCACAACCTCACCTCAGGCTTTGTCCCTATTGAATTGTGCACTGCTACAGTCACCCCTCTCCACAAATGAGGTGTAACTACAGACCTTGGGAACTACCACCCCAACTGCCTGACATGTCTGTTATGTGAAGCTATGGAATGCATCATCATGCACCTAATAAACAGGGATATGGGAATCTGCAGACTCAGGATCCCACACAGTTTACCTTTGTGAAGGGTAGGTCATACCTACTCATTCAACTTGGTCAACCTCTTGTCGTCAGTCACCTGAGCTGTGGATTTAGGCAAGGTGACACATACAGCCTACATTGATCTGGTTGGCCAAAGCCTTTGATAACATTCCGCACTCACTAAGCTCGGCATCAACCCCTATATCACTAGGTGGGAACAGGGGCACAAACACAGGGGTAGACTGGACATACTGCTGTCATACATTGAGACAGTTGCAGATGTCACTGGGTTTGTTGTAACATCCTTTATGAGAAATATGACATCGGTAATACCAATAGATGTGAGTATTTACTGACTGCATTCCCCAGAGTCCACAACTGATTTACCAAGGACACCAACTGTCTGGTAAACACACAAAACATGACAGGCAGACATGTGCCCAGTCTGTGGATAGCATGCCAGTGGAGAGGTATGTCAGAGACATATCACTGTGAGTCATGACGTCACACACTAAATGCATGTCCACACAAACCCTATCAATCTATCAATCCACCATGTGTATAACATCACTGATGACATAGAATCGGTTCACAAATCTAGGGATATGTCCCCCATGTTGGTTGACTGTCTCCACATGTCCTGTCCTATGATGTATTGTCACCCACTGTATGTGAATCTGTAGGCCACCACCTCTGTAATGTCCCTCACATACAGTGGATGGTGGCCTACAGATTCACATACAGTGGGTGGCAATACATCATAGGACAGGACATGTGGAGACAGTCACTGTATGTGAATCTGTAGGCCACCACCTCTGTAATGCCCCTCACACAGGCAAGGAAATGGGGCAAGGCCCACATTAAGGAATGCCCCATATGTTGGAACTAGCAGCAGTGTCCAGACCCACAGCATGATACAATGTGGGCACCTACATAGCGGTGTGGCCGTAGCGATACCTAACATCTACACATCTGTACAGAGGACAGACAAAAAGTAGATAGCCAACAGGGTATGTATTAGGATGAATGCTTTGAAAGATACACATCTGAAACTGAAAGGTATGTCCAAAGAACATAGTAGTCTACAGTTAATATCAACATATCAGTTCAATATCCAGTAGGAGATACATATAAACATACAGCTCAAACACCTAGAACAAGATACTCAGTACTCAAGAGTCCAGCTTTGCATGCAGGGGTGTATGGTTCCAGTACTACAATCTGCAATCTACTCTTACTTAAAAAAGCACTGTTAGAAGTACTAACGTAATTATACCGTATGTGTTAAACTATTTCTGTCAACCAGTGCACTGTAGCTGGTGTAACATGCAAGTCTTACTGTATATAACCTGGGATACTAGCCATGTATGAAACAGATACAAAGAGAAAAGACTGTGGTACTACCCATGTATATCCAGGTGACCTATATAGTATACTCTCACCCCTTGCTACTGTAATGACAGCACATAGAAGCATATTATGTACAGGGAATTAAGTACACTTATTAAAGATGTAATTGTTTGTTAATTGTTGCTTAAATCTGTGGTGAAACTGTTGTCTCACTGTTCTGAGAGACTGATCGGCAAATATACAGAGCTGAGAATATTTTTTTGGTTTTAAAGTTTGTACTGTTAGTTGTTGCTTAGATCTCTTTTGAAACTGTTTTGTCCCACCCTCCCTCTGTATTTTTGGTTTGTACTTTAAATTTGGTGGCTTTTGCAGTTGCCCGCCCCACTGTAGATTTGATCTGGGACACTCCCCCAGTCCTATCTCTTTACCACATTCTACCTAATAAACTCTTTCTGTACTTGCTTTTAGTCCTTTTTAATTTAATTGCATTTTTCAACTGTGTTTGGTCTAATATTGCTGCATACTCAAGTGTGCTAGCTTGCACTGCATGTGAATTGTTTTTTTACTACTGTTTTTGCTACTTTTCTGTAAAAAAAAAAAAAAAACTGTAAGCCTGTTTCCTACCTTTCCTGTAACTAGTGTTCCAGATACAGATTTGCTGTATCCAGGACTGTATGTAAGCTTCTGAGCCCCCCAAGCCTTTCTGTGTTGGAGGGAAGCCTTCTAGCTTATCAGTGGGAGTGGTAAGCACTAGGTAATCTGTCTACCATATAAGGAGTGGTTCTGGCCCAGAAAATGTAATTATTGGCCGTTTGGGCAATCTCTTCCATCTCTCTCAACTTTCTGATTTGAAAGACTGCATTTGCACTTGTTTCTGTCCTGTAACTCGTCTAGTGCAGATACAGATTCTTAGTTATAGCACTTAAATTTGCTTGTTCATGCTCAGCACTTGTGCAGAACTTGTAAGCACTAAACAAGCTACTAATTGCTATAGCACTCTATCTTTCTCATTACCTAGAAGAAAACAGTTTTTGTATTTACGTTTCTCACTTGCTTAGAGAAAAACAGCTCCTGTACTCATTTTCCTCACTTATTTAGAGGAAAATAGTTTTTTATTCAGGCATGTCCAAGGGTCAGCTCCCAGTGTTCTCTCCTGTCTATCTGATGAATCTGGGCATCTTGAGGCAATGTAGGAATTGCCTCATGTACACTGACAACCCTCTTCTCCTACCACCCAACACTACAACCTGTGAGAGATGCACTTATCTAGCCAAACTGGAGGTAAAGATCTCTCTAAACAAGACTGAACTTGATAGTCTTGAGGAGAAGGTAAACATTTGCACCACACCACACTCATCACATAGTCTCACTAAATCTACACCACCAAAATCCACACATAGTAACACAAAAACATTTGCTGAGGCTCTCATTAATAATCTGTCTAAGCAACAGAGACCTCCAAAGCAGAAACGCAAGCAACCTCCATCCCCCAACACAACCCAAATGACACATAGCCCACAGACTCAGTGTGCCACTCAACTACAGCCAATAAGGCAAAACAACGTACCCAACACACTAGTCATAGGTGACTCTGTAGTCAGGCACACTGATGTCCCACTCACCAGGCTGGACAAGGAGAAGGTTACTGTCAGCTGCCTGTCGGGTGCCAGGATCTGCCACATAACCCACTCACTCAGGTCACTCCACACCAAGTACAAATATGACTCTGTCATTGTCCATGTTGGTGTGAATGACCTGAGACGTACCTCCCTGGACTACATGAAAAGAGACATGGAAGAGCCCCCTGATCTTGTAGCCCAGGCAGGTATGACCCTAGCCCTGAGTAGCATTCTGCCATCGCCCAGAATGATACCACAGTGCAAGGACAAAATGATTGACTTCAACAATTGGTTAAGCTTCTGGTGTCATTCTAAGGGGATCCAGTATCTGTCTGCCTGGGATGACATGGTCGACAGACCACGATGCTTTGCCACAGATGGCCTGCATCTGTCGACCCTGGGATTACGGATACTGGCTAAGGCTCTTGCTGCCCCTATAGTGCCTTTTTTAGGCAGGGTTCAAATAACAAATTCACCACCATAACAGGAACAGGCAAACAAAAACTGAAGATAATGCTACTCAATGCTAGAAGTCTAAATTTCAAAATGCATTCACTCGAGGCACTCCTTAAAATGGAAAGCATCGATATCTGTGCAGTGACTGACACCTGGTTCAAGGCTCCAGAGATCACCCCTGCACTACCAGGCTATAACTCATACCACACTTTTCGGCCATGTAACCTGGACCAAAACACCAAAGGCGGAGGTGTTTCCATATTCATTAAGGATATCCACACCTCCAGGCTAGTTGCTTAGCATAATGCATCCGAGGTTATCCAAGTGCAACTAACTCTGGGCAAAACTGCAATCCAAATTGTAGCTTGCTACAGATCCCCCACCATGCCCCAAGATTCCCACTCCTCTTTTCTTGATGTACTGGAAAATATTAGGGTTCAACCAAACATCCTAATAATGGGTGACTTCAACTACCCCACTATTAACTGGGAAAACTACTCGTGTACCAACTCCTTAGCTCAACGCTTTCTGGGATTCATAAACTCCAACGCCCTTGATCAACTTATCCACTCCCCCACCAGGGGCATCAATATCCTAGACCTAGTCATTACCAGCATGAGTGACAGGTGTTCCACACCTGAAATCAACTCCTCGTTGGTCCGATCCAACCATAAGCATATCACCTTTGATATCCGCATCCCGCCCCCACCCCCCATTAAGGAAACCACAGTAAAAAATTTCTCCAAAGCCAACTTCATGCTTCTTAAGACAGAAGTGGTGAACTTCATGACACCCATGGAGATGGACAATACAGTTACAACTGCTGAATCCTACACAATTGCACTCTATAAGCACTTACACGAGTGCATGGACCGTGCTATCCCAACCAGAACCAAGACGCTATCCTCCAAAAAAAGGAAGCCAATCTGGTGGTCCCCTGCCATAAACAAACTGTACAACAGAAGGAAGGAAGAAACTGTTGCAAAAGAGAGTAAAATCCCATGAGTGGAGGAGCTCCCTGGTCAGCCTCAGTAAGAAGCTGAGATCCCTTAAAAAGATCCTCCAAAGCTGGCTACGAAAACAAAATCGCCACTAAATCCAAGGACAACCACAAAGCATTCTATAGCTATGTCAAGAATCTAG